>NC_069104.1:5547104-5847104 GCF_947172395.1 Bicyclus anynana | reverse complement strand
ACTAGGATTATCGCAGAACTCTATTCGCTATATATACAAAAAGTCAAATTAGGTTGGACATGTACTCCTAGATTTGAATTTCTATAAGATGTGATTTTTTTTTACAATGCAAACAATGTGCACTCGCATTGGCATTACTATACATGAAAATGTTTTAGTGAACCTGATACACCCGTGGTTGTGATTCACCTCTTTGGATTAAATGTGATTGTGCGTCACAGCAGTCAGTGTGAAGATGCAGTTTTAGTTGATCAACAAAGTGGCAAACTAATGAGCTAGCGTTCGGCGCTCCGACGCGCTGTTTAACTTAACTGGCTGTTTGATTAGTGATTGATGGCTCAATTTACGTGTGTGTGCCAGGATTTGTGGGGTTAATCATTGGACTAAAAGCCTGCGATAGCCAGATAAACCTTATGATAAATTACAACAGGTAATTACGGCAGCCAATTATGGACTGTGGAGGCCTTAACAAGGGAGCCGTTTTCAAGGGTCCTGTGTTACATCGAGGGTTATAGAATGGACTGAAAAACCTTCAGCATTCATAAAGTTTATTGTAGGGTATCCCTTCATATAATCTGCAATTGAGTCGATAGCCTATTAAATCGAAGACTATTTGCATTAGTTACTCGTAACTACTTACTCTTATTAGTTAGCCGATTTGCTAGATTATTTTGATTACTTAGCCTGTTTTCGATTCCTTTGATTAGAAATTTCAATTTAATTTAGTCCGTTTGTTTAATATCCAGTGTTGGAACTAGATAGACCTTGACTTAATGGCTGGGTTAGGGGGCCATCCTCACGGAAGAGAATCGCGGCGATATCTCACCGTGTCACCAAACTCTAAGGGCTATCTTCGCAGGGCGAAACTATCGCCACGAGTTATCGTTCAACCGTAAAGATCGACGATATTAGGACGACCTCGTTGCGATTCTATCGTCCGTGGAGATGCCCATGGATCAAACACCTTTATAATTATTACCTATGACCTAAATCTTCTGTAATTGCCAGATTCATGATGCAAAAATATCGCTCCTTTTCGTTGCCCAGGGATGAAGAATCGTTTTTTCCTAAAATATTATGTAGATAAAATTGTCTCGTTGTCTTCTTTGACTTACTTACTTAATGTTTTAAAAATTTTAGAATATTGTTTAGAACAGAAAGCGTTTACTATAAGATCGCAGCAGTTGTAAAAGTACGCTATGCCTCTACTTTTTTTTACTTTAGGGTTCCGTACGTCAAAAATAAAAAAAACTAAACTCTTATAGGCACAAGGTTGCTTTGGTCCGTTTATTTGGCGTCAAAATATCTGAAAACTACACATTTGTAATTAAATTGCGAAAAATATGATCTTCATTTTTAAGTACGTAATCAAATACTACCTACGAATTTGTACAGAACCCTCGATAAGCAAGTCCGACTCGAACTTTTTTACTTTTTATTGCTATCATTGCAATAATTACTTTTAGTAATAAATGTATCTTTCGCGATATAATTATCATAGCAAACGGACGTCTGGCGGAAAAGGAAAGTGCATATATGGTTCAATGACTTTTCATTGAGATATGAGATTTTATGATGCGTTGTATAATGGCAGACATAGAGCAATTATGCACTCATCAAGATCTTATAGCTCTTTCTAACGGAATTTTTATATTTTATTTCGCTATATTATTCCGCATATTATTTGCATATATATAGATTATTTTAAGCACAGACAGACACAGACTTCCATCACCTTATATTTAATAACTTATGATAGGCGTCCACATAACTACATCGTACGTACGATGCGCATATGTGGACGTCTATCGTTAAGGTGATAATTTTTATCAAATTTTAATGACTGAATTTCTAAATGCTTGTCAAACTCAGGGGTACTATTAAGGTGACCTTCCGACCAGGTTACTGTCAACATTTTTTTTTTTAAGTAGAAATATATTTCATATTCTGACCTAGGACTTTAGTTAGGACCTCAAAATCGGACTCCACATAGGTTAACAATAAATGGCTTATGAGGCAGTTTTGTATCAAATTTAATATAAACGATATTAATTTTAATTTCGTATAGTACATGAAATAAGGGTCCGAAATATATCAATATTAATTAATACAAGTTAAGGATTTCATAGAAAACTCAATTTAAAAATTATGTATTTTTAATTTTCCAAACGTCAAAAACGCTGTCGTCCATTTTGTGATGTCATGAAACAGTTAAAATATAGACCGACAGCGATTTGGCTCGTATTGTCAGAAATATAATTATTTAAAAATTAAATTATTCATGTCTAAAAATATATATTATATTTTATTTTTCAATCTAGAGAACGCTAATGAACAATTTAAGACTATTTAAAAAAGAGTGTCAACTAGCCTATTCTAGTCAACTCTATCGTAACTTATCTTTCGTTCGACGTATCCTCGAATAGAAAACTCAGGTTGTGATGATACAGGGGTTCCACTGAGAACCGGATGGCAGGTCCTGAGTCACAGTTTAGGTCACCTAGTCTAATTCGGTGTCTGGATTGCCGCCAAGCATTTGTTCTATTGTCGCCGCCATACGTCATGTGTCGGGAGTCACGCATGCTGATAGCATTCGGCTGTCCGTCTGTGGGCTGGGTCGTTGAACCTGATTAATTTATGCACGTGCGTTGGACGCGGAACTAGTTTGGGGGTGTGTATGATGTCTTTAGGATAGTGTGAGAAACCTTATTGGGACCTTTTTCGTTATATTAAACTAGCACGCTCGCGACATCGTTCGCCCTTTATCATTCATCATCATTGACAACCCATATTCGACTCACTGTTGAGCATGAGTCTCCTCTCAGAATGAGAGGGGTTACGTTAGAATCGGAATCGGAGACAGAGGTCATAGCCACTGGGCTATCGCCTCTCACGTTCGCCCTTGAACCTCCTTGACTGCAATTTCACCATATGTTATGTGATAATGCAGTCTAAGATGGAAGCAGGCTTACTTGGAAGATACAAGAACAAGAACTAAATCGATAGACGGTTCGTCTTTGCCCGTTGGGTGGTAACTAGCCACGGCAGAAGCCTACCAGACCAGACCAGAGCCAATTCAGAAAATCTTATACCCGTAATTGACCCGTGCTGAGGATCGAACCCAGGACTCAGTATGGAACTACAGCATTACTAGAGAGGTCATCTTAGCGAACGTTTACTGACTATAAACTACCTGCCTACCTAGTATCTCAAACGGTGAAGGAAAACATCGTGAGGAAACCTGCATATCAGAGAATTTTCTTAATTCCCTGCGTGTGTGAAGTCTGCCAATCCTAATGTCTGGACTATTGGCATAACCCCTCTCATTCTGAGAGGAGACTCGAGCTCAGCAGTGGGCCGAATTTGGGTTGATAACTGGAACTAAAAACTACCTCACGTGTCCAGAGGTTAGGCTGATTCACGCCAAGGTTCACGAGATCCTGGGTTAAAGTGGGACGGGCGGGCTCGTTTACTGTAAGGACTGGCCCTGTGGTGGACCTTTTAAAACAGCTAATGATGATATTATTGATTAAAAATTGTAATGAATTATTTTTAACCCTGCAATGGTCGCGCGGATTACATGATATCCAGCCATACAAAGTGGAAAATATCTGGAAAAACAGCTTTCTCTTATTTGGTTTTGAAAGTGTACTACACTACGTAAGTAATGTGCGCAACCACTGTAGGGTTAATTAATATCATCATCATCATCATCGGCCACCCTCCATATTAAATTAGGGCATCTCCTTTACGAGAATTCAGTAGTCCCGGACAATCTACAATATATTGTACTAGCGGACGCCCGCGACTTCGTCCGCGTAAATTTCGATGTCAACTTTACTACTACCCCTACCCTACCCTACCCCTACCCTACCACTACCCCAACCCTACCCAACCCCTACATCTACCTTACCCCTACCCTACCCCTACCCTACCCTACCATACCCCTACCCCCACTCTAACCCTACCCTACCCCAAACCTACTCCTACCCTACCCCTACCTTACCTACACCCTACCCCCATCCTACCCCTACCCTCCCCGTACCCTACCCCTTTCCTACGCCTATCCCACCCGTACCCCTATCTCACGCCTATCCTACCCCTACCCTACCACTTCCCTATCCTACCCGTACCTCTACCCTACCACTACCCTACCTCTACCCCTACCCTACCACTACCCTAAACCCGGCCCTAAACCTACCCTATCCCTACACTACCCCTACGCTTCCCTACCCGTACCCTACCCTACCCTGTAACTTCTCTATCTTACTCCTACCCTTAGCAAAATCGTTCCAGTCCTTCGAGAGTGGTGATATGACCAAGAGAAATATTTTGTAGAGACTTCTATGCTAATAATATAAAGAGGTAAAGTTCGTGTGGTTGTAGGAGGTAATCTCTGGATCTACTGGACCGATTTCAAAAATTGTTTTACCAATAGAAAGCTACGTTGTTTGCGAGTGTCATAGGCTATGTTTGATCCCCATATTCATACGGGAACGGGAACTACGTAAATGAAAGCGCCGGACGTCATATAGCGGAATTTCTGCGTCTTAGAAATTTTGTATTATCTTCGAAACTATTTAAGTAATTAACATACTGTAAAGGGCAAATCTTATTTCCATAATATCCTTGTGATTATTAAATAATTTATTTTAATAAGGATTAAAGTTTAGGTGTATAAATAATGACGTAAACCTAAGTATATAAAATAAATAATTTTTAAAACACAAAAGGTACTATATCTGCTAATATATAGAAGATAGATATATGGTGTCGCGGACTTTTTTGTAGAACTTTTAAAGATACATAAAGCCTCTATACATTAATTTCAATTTTACACAATAGTTAAGGCAGCGCATGCGAATAGTTTAAGAGGATTTTCAGTCCGACCTGTATGACCAAAACTGTGATAACTCGGCTAATATATATGATACCAATATAAAATATAGCCTATAGCACTCCCCGATAATGTAGCATTCTACTGGTGAAAGAATTTTTAAAATCGGACCAGTAGTTCCGAAGATTACCCCATTTAAAAAATGTGACAAACTTACAAACTTACAAACTTTACCTCTTTATAATATTAGTATATTAGTATATTGTATTGAATGCCGGCGAGAACTTTACCAGCTAAACTGTATGAATGCAAAACATCTTCATATTGAAAGTGGTTAAAACAATCGGGTAAAAGTAGTTCATAGCTAAAAATACAATCGCAACATGAAATCGCGGCTTAAGTTATTATTTTCTTAGAAGCCGGCACAATTTTACTGCAGCCGCTTGCCCTATTCGGCTATTGTAGTGGTAGGCTAAACACACGTTTGATTTTACAAGGACATTTCTAAAAGTATAAACAAAACCATACTTACTAATTTTTATTTATTTCATGGATCTACGCTTTTATGAGGGTTTTGCTAATATTACCACCTATTTATTTACTGCTATACTAAAATATTCATTCCAACCACAATTTTGATTATTAGTAATTAATTGATGATAATGAAACGGGATATATTTTAAACATTTCAAATGAATTTATTATTGTAGAACTTACATGCCTTACCATTTTTTTTCTCTTAAGGAAGTAAATGATTGATGGATTGATATAATAGGGATGATGACAGTTTTTTAAATTGTATATAAATTAAGAGTATACTAATAGTAAAGCAATTTTGTAAAAGGAACAGGGTATCTGAGATCATTACTTTCGGAGCTACAGGGATTTAAAGAGTCAGATTTGCGGCGCTGCCGCGGATCCCTGAAAAACGCCCCATACAAAATGGCTCGAAAAAATGACGTCATAGGCAATGTAATGATCGTGAGATTTGTATGCGCGTTCAAACAAAATTACTAATATCTTTGTTATTTGTGCGTTTATCTTTATAGTTCATATATTAAAAAATGTCACATTTAATGTAAGGAAGCTAAAACTGTATAAATTTTCATCTAATTACGATAAAAAAAATTTAATAGTGTTTGAAATTTTATAATCTCATTTATTTTGCAAATATCCAGACAATCTTTGCTTTTTATGTATAAATTAGTTAACATTGACCCTATTTACCCGAATGTATCATAAAAATCAATATATTCAAACCTAGTTTACCAGTTTGTTTGTAGCCCACAGTTTCAGCAAATAAATTATTATTATTATTATTATTATTATTATTAGTCATCATCCCCATTGACTTGTAATTGATATTACCAATGAGGGTAACAAAATTGCAATTATTCTCCTCTATAGTGCCATTAACTTATCTGACCCAGTGGCTAATGTCGCACCAGTCGCAGCGGTCGCCATTTTGCAAAACATTGTAATAAAGTCCGGAAGCTCGGAGATTGCGTTTCTGACACCTGTCAATGTCAATTAGATATTTAAATATTTTTATTAACCCTAGTTATGACATTAAAAATTGAATAATTAATTAATTAACAAATATAAAAGGTGATATTGACAGGTGTCAGAAATGCAATCCCTGAGCGGCCGACTTCAATAGCGACACCTTCATCATCGGGCCAGATAAGTTTGCGGCAAGTTATATTCGTAATGCGGCATTATTTTTTTATTTATCAACCATAGCCATTTTTGTTTTTTTACTCAAACATGGCAACCCTAACAACTGTAGAACGCGTACCAACGCTCCAGTTTAGTGTACGTTCACCGTCATCGAGCGATACGCGCCGAAGTAAAATATGTGGGTAGTTTCAATAACCGCATATTAAACACCCTTAACGAACTGTTACAAAATCTCGGTCAAGGTGTTCTTAACCAAATATTTTGTGTCACAAATATTGCCTAACGAATAAGGTGCTTTGTGTTGTGTGGGAATTGATTTTTCTTTATTTTATTGTGTGTTTAATCTTGTGAGATATCAAATTTCGCTACTGTGAATGAAGGAAATCACTCATTTTGTGGTCCGAGAGCTGGTCGGCGTTTCTGGGTAGGTGTTTGAGGCAAGCTGAAAATTAAAGTTTAAAGAGTAAAAATACATTAGCCAGATTATTTAGCTTTCAGAACTATTAAAATATAATTATTAAGACCCGACTGGCTTATTTATTTTGTTACTCTTTAAATATTCAATTTAAACGTTTAAAAATTGATTGCATCTAGAATATATTTTGCAAAAAAAATCTCGCTTGGGATATAATTATACGGATTTTCGTAGCTTTCCCAGTCAGCTCTTCAGTTTTTTATTAGGGTAGTAGGTTCACATGCACTATTCTGTAACGATGTCTATAATTCGACAGTGTCAATTTCGAATTCATCTCTGTCTAACCCCATAATAAAGATAGAGAGACATACAGACGAATTCGAAACTCACACTGTCGAATTACAAAAACATCGATACAGGTCAGGTTTTCAGTCTGCTTCAAATACATAAAAAATTTTCGATTAGCTCTTCAGCTATTAGTTTCATTGTGTGGCTCTGCTAGGGTACTCTGGCTAGAGCCCGTCAACACTTTCTTTGAAATGCGGTGATGGTTCTTGAGACGATAGAGATTGTACGAATTGTATCGTTTGGGATAACTTTCGTTGTGACTGTTATTTTATGGGTGCATTACTTCTTGGAAATTGTAAATGTCTTAATAGTGACTTCTTTTATTGAAATGGTCTTTAATGAGGGATTTTTAACATCAAAGTTAAGAAACCTACTCGTGTAGCTAAATTATTTATTTTTGTACCTGACACCTCATCACAATTTCAAATCGTACTTAAATATTTTTTATGAATGACAAGAAGAATTTTCAATTACTTTACGACATAGACACAACGCATATAGTCTGGTAAGTTCGTTGATGACACTCCCATGATATGCGGGTGACGGGGGGAAAGACTGCGCGGGTGTGAAATTGTGCGTGCGGGGAAGTGAGGTGTATCAGTCGTGGGTCTTTCCTTCATCGCTACACGCCCCTCGGCCCGCGCGGACCATCGGGAGTGTTATGAACGAAGTTGCCAAGCTGTAGTATTTTAATAATTTCCATTTAATTTTACGAGCTGATGCCGGCGACCATGGACATTCCCAGATAAAAGTAACCTGTGTATTAATCCAGGGTTTAATCAGTCTCCATTTCGAGTAACAAACACACAAACTTTAGCCTTTATAATATTAGTGTGATTTATTAAGAGGCTGTAACAAATATTCCGATGTATGCAAAACTTTATTCTCGCACAGTCGGGCCATTAGACCTTGGCTTACTTTGCATACAGCCTTCTTGGTTGAACATTTTTTTTTTAATAAAATACAATCACGTAACTACAAGGATTGTAATCAAACTGTATAAAATGGTTACAATTCTTGTAGCTACAGTTCAATGATACGAGGTTGACCTTGTACTACAGTTCGAATCTGATCCGTTATAGATTTTGTGACCTCAAAGTTCCCGAGGAATCCCTAGGAACTGTTGTTGGTCCAGGATATATGTCTTGTTTTTCATCAGTGATAAGTTAGTCCTTGATAGCGATATCACCTGATGTTAATTGACGATGCTGTCTAAGATGGAAGAGGACAGGACCGGAGGCATGCCCCACACCCTCCGGAATTGGAGGCAGAGGTCATATCCACTGGGCTATCACGTCCTCTATATACTAATATATAGTAATTGTTACAGGTCCAGAAGCAAATGGCGCGGGAGTACGAACAGCTGAAGGCGACGGTGGCGACACTGCAGATGTTCCAGCACGAGGGAGAGAAGGCCATCACTCCTCTCACCTGCAGTGAGTTGAACATGCAATATATTTCTTCAGATGAATAAATATCATCATCATCATCATCGACGGCCACCGTGGCGCAATGGTGTGTGCGGTGGATTTGCAAGACGGCGGTCCTGGGTTCGATCCCCGGCTGGGACGATCGAGGTTTTCTTAATTGGTCCAGGTCTGGCGGGTGGGTGGTTTCGGCCGTGGCTAGTTACCACCCTACCGGCAAAGACGTATAGCCAAGCGATTTGGCGTTCTGGTACGATGTCGTGCAGAAATCATCATTTACCATCAGGTATTGTAGTCAAGGGCTAACTTGTAGGTAAAGAATAAAAAAATCATCATCATCATCATCATCATCATCATCATCATCATGATCATGAAGGGTTAACTCGTAAATAATAAAAATAATAACATAATAATACACAAACACACTAATATTTTCCAGTCGTGGGAACCCACAGCCTTGGATGCAGAAGGCAGGGTCACTACCCACTGCGCTATTCGGTTGTTGTATATTTAAACAGGTCTATAGATCTACAAAAAGGATAGAATATACATATTATGACTACGTTCTGTAACATGTACCTACGATATCTTATCATTAGTCAAAGCTACTAAATAACAGATAATGGGATTTACTTTAACTTCGCCCTACGTAAATGCGGATTAAAGAAGATTGTATATTATACAGGAACCCCAAAGAGAGGAAGAGAAGGGCTTTATCCAATTTTCATCATTGTTATAAAAATCATAATATTATGAGATTGGTTTTGTTTTCTCGGTAACATTTTTACCTATCAATGATGATATACCTATTTTGAAAAAAAAACTGTTTTAACAGTTTAAAATTGCTGCGCAATTGATGATTAAACTTACCTGTGCGTAAAGATGTTTGTTACAATTTTAATCAAAAACTACTCGTCGAATTCAAAATTATTAAAAATTCTTTCACCATTAGACTACATATTCACTGAGTAACATATATATTTTGTAGATTTTGTGGTTAGTTTTTTTTATTTATATTTTATTTGTACTGTACGTGGTCAACGATATAGTAGATTAAAACCTTAAAGTATGTACAGTTGTGCACATAACTAGGTACTGTACGGTACTATAATGCGTTTGACATTCATAATACGTACTATTGTCGTGAATCGCGGCTAATTTTCACCCGCACCATGCTACAAAGCACATAGTATAATCAGAGGGGAATGGGAAATTTGGGGAATATTTGGTCATATTTAAAAGATACAGCAAATATTCTTGTATTAAAAAATAAATCATGTAATACATCTATGTATTTTCGGTAACTATCAAGGTGAAGTTGTAAACATTTCCTTCCACATTTTGGTTATATAACGTGGTTGTTAACCTTTATGTACGACGAAGTTCCGTGGCCCACATCGCGTTTCGGTACGTGCAAGTTCACTTATGTGCTTAAATCAAATATGGTACGGTCGATTCGACATACTCGTACTTGCACAGAACAAGCCAGCTGATTTACGATTGAAATGTATGATTTATTGCCGTTTTACTTGTGAACAAGGAACTTTTTTATTTATTGTCTGATTGTGGGTATATCAACTTGACTCCATGGCTTTGTTGTTATTTACATCATGAGATCTTTCATACAGACAAAGACTCCCTATGAAACTGCGGAAGGCTGTCCGATTTGTAACATAAGCCAGCTTTTTGACGGCCTCTGTGGCGCAGTGGTATGCGCTGTGGATTTACAAGAGGGACGTCCTGTGGTGTAGGTTATCTTATTTGGTCCAGGTCTGGCAGATGCCACCTCCTGAGGCCTCCTCACATTTAAGGTGTAAGTTACCACCCTAAGTGGGAGGAGCCTAGACCGGCAAAGACGTACCGCTAAGCCATTTAAGGATAAAAAAAAATTGAAAAATCGGAAAAAAATGTACCTATTACTTCATCCTTGGGATTTTTTATGGATTTTTTAGGATTTTTGGATAACTATTCAAATTAGTTTTATATAAGTAATGAGGTGGTGTATCTACCATTTGCGTTTATCCATTAATTACGGGACATTCTGTATATTGTCGTATTTGGATTATGTGTCAAGTTAGTGTCAAATCCATATTAAAACTGTCGCCTGACAGTTTGACAAATTTTATGTCACGAACTTGGAGACGAATTAACCCATGAACAGTTGAAGATATAAAACGTTTTGCGGAATTTTTTACACACATTAGTACTTAGTACTCTTCACCGAAAACTGGTTGCAGCGTTTATAGCATCAATTTACTTTCTCCGTTTTTTAAAGTAAAACAATTTGATGAACAGATATATATATTGAAGGCTAGTTTTTCTTACAAACGACTTTTTCGAAAGTCGCTATTGCAAGTATTCACAGTAATCGGTATAGCGTGTGCTGGGCATATGTCAATATTTGTATTTGATAGTTTGTCCGTCAACGGTTTTGTGACTGATTAGCTCTCACGATAATGGTGTTTTCACACTTGTCATTGTCATACGAACGTGTTACGGGACTAGAAAAGGACCTAAAATGTTTGATTGTAAATGTAAAAACTTTTTATCTATACTTCTATCGTAATATTGTAAAGAGGTAAAGTTTGTGGTATTGTAAGGGTAATCTCTGGATCTAATCAACCGATTTTAAAAATGCTTTTACCACTAGAAAGCCACGTTATTAGTGAGTGTCATAGGCTATATTTTATCCCCGTATTCTCACGGGAACGGGAACTACGCGAGTATAACTGCGGGGCGTCGGCTAGTACTTTATCATGAGGCTTAACCTATGCCTAAGGTTAATAGACACAGTGTGGCAGTTGCTTTGTAGGTATATCTGTTTTTGTGTGATGGTCCTAAACTTAACATCAGGTGAGATCGCAGTCAAGGGCTAACTTATCATAGAATAAAAAAATAATCAGATAGGTAATCTGCCTTTCCGTCATTCAAATTCTTGTCATCAAATGTTTTGAATTTTTTGACAACTTAGTACAAACAGATTCCCGCGACTTCGACCGCGAAATAAACTTGTTAGCAAAGAACATAGCTGAACATGTAAAGTTTTCCCTCCCACCCCATGAAGTTAAAATTTTCCAAAAATCTTAGTGAGTCTCTATTTCAACCTGGTACGACCTTGATACGTCTGAGTATACCTTAAGACTTTCACAATAAGAAACAACAAGAAACGTGATATTATTTGTACTTAAAGTTTAATATAGTGGAAGTACTAAATAAATGGTGAAAGTGAAAGGGCAATTATTAACTACCTTAAAAGGTGAAAGGCACAATTGTTATTTTCCCTTTATTCCCTAAAATGTTAAACTTAAGGCGAGGTGAAAATATGCGTGGGTAAGAGATACTAATTATATTAAAGCGGAAGGTTTGTCAATCCATGTACCATAAGTAAATAATACGACAGGCAATTATGCACCTTAGGTCATAGCGGCTTATAATCAAGGACCGAATCTGCTAGTGATCGTAAATATGAATAGGTATATGGTAATATTTTTTTCTTATATGAGAAATCACGAACACGATTCCAGCCTTCATACTCTTAGACTCGTTTCACACCTTATAGATATGAACTTTAAGGATGTCCATGAAGCAAATGTGTCATTGTCATTACGACATTCTGGGCATCAAAAGCTTTCGCTCTAAGGGCGGCATACATAGGTAGACTTTTACGTACTTAGAACGCTAGGACCGTTCGAGCAGTTGTAACTGCTTCGGGTGATTGGCATCGTGGTGATATTTCATCAAGCGGTCAAGCATTCGTGCTGCCTTTTTTTTTATTCTTTACAAGTTAGCCCTTGACTACAATCTCACCTGATGGTAAGTGATGATGCAATCTAAGATGGAAGCGGGCTAACTTGTCAGGAAGAGGATGAAAATCCGCACCCCTTTCGGTTTCTACACGACATCGTACCGGAACGCTAAATCGCTTGGCGGTACGTCTTTGCCGGTAGGGTGCCTCCCACCAGACAAAAACTGCAAGACTTGCCTTGACTGCAAGAGCGGTCTATGTACTGCGTTGATACCTGGCTAACTGCTCGAGCAACCGTGTATGGCCGGCCTAAGATCAAAGAATAAGCATATCCAAAATAGAACTCGCGGGTTGTTAGTAAGATATAAAAGGTGTCAAAGAAGCATGCATACACATGTTCAATTGTTCACCCACTTGATAACTATTGTTATAACCGCATGACGTGAATTCACGCGCCTTACTCGGTCGCACACTTTTGTGATCGCATTGATTCGTTGTTTTAGTGGTGACGTACAGATTGATATCGGCGACCCACTGAGCGTGTCTAATGAATTCGTAGACTGACACTTCACCAGAGTAAGCTCCGCACGGGGCCACGACCTTGGCGTATAGGCCCAGCGGGCTAATTCATTAAATTTAACACATGTTAGTTGATATACCTATATACAAAACTGACAACCCTTCGTGGATATCATATGTACTAGATGACATTTTTCAGTTGATTTGGTGATTATTTTAATGGGTTGTTAATAAAGACCAAAATGGTGAATAGGCCAGCAGGAGGGCGTTGTTGTAGATTGTTCCGTCTTTACCATAAGGGCAGGGCGATTTATGTGAAAATTATGACTTTACAGAAAATCCGCCCATGTTAATTGTATTCAACTCATCATAGGGTTATAGTCCTGGTTCGGGCTATAAAAGTAAGAAAATTGGCTCTTTCTTTCTTCTTAATTTTTAAATGAAGTCCGAAATTTGGAAGTTGGTTGATGCCTCGGAAACCACTTTAATCCGGCGGTGATTATCATGATAGAGATAGTTAAATAACCAATTATAATCACCAACCCGCTTGTTTGGGGCACCTTGCTCCACGCATATAAGTAAAAAGAGCTGCCATTAAAAGTAGGTCTATGACGATTTATCAAAGCACAAAGATTAACCCAATTAAAATCCGACAGAAGAACCTTTCCTATAAGACAATAGGGATGACTTTGCACAAGACTTAGAATTGTCTTAATAAAATATAAGCTTTATAAATAAAATCAACCTCTGAGAGGAGGTAAATAGGTCTTTTATACCTGCGAATGATATCTAAACACGCATTGCAGTTGAAACATTAATACTCCAGTCTCCGTCTATGTACATAACAACTATACTATCTAATGAATAAACATTATACATTCATAAATACACGTTTATGGGTGCTCTTTAATAAACAGTGGGTATTATGATGAAAAACTGCGGAACTTCATGCGGGAAACATCGTGTTTAGATAATGTTGGAGCTCGCTATCTGGAGGCTTGAGCTCTGTATAAATATGTATTGTTATTGTCGCAGTTATCTGTTAGCATAAGTTATAATTGCTTTGACTTTATAGGTAAACTAGCGGACGCCCGCGACTCAGTTTTGGAAAAGTCATTTAACCAGAAACCAACGAGACGCCGTGAAAATAGGCATTTTTCAACGTTTATCAACGTTTCTAATAAGAACTGCTAAGATGTGGAATGCGCTTCCGGCGTCTGTGTTTCCTGTATTGTTATTAGTATCCATATAGAACCTGTACGAAGCAGGGGCTCGCTAGTATATCATGAAGGGAAGATGACGTCTTCTTCTCAGCATTGGTCAGTTTCGTCAGCGTAGTATCGGTAATATAGCAGCTCTAAATACTGTCCCATTGTGTTAAAGCAAACAAAAAAACGTGAGTCGACCGCAGTGTGACTGGAGTAAAACTTTAGCTCTCCTTTTCAACAGCCGTTGAACTCGCGCGATTACATTTTTCGTAACGCACTCACCAGTATATTCCCCAAGCCCAGCGTCCATGAAGAAGTTTACTTTAAAAACCAAATAAAATTCGATCAAGCCGTTTTTGAATAACAATAGGCTAATTATTTCTACGTAATAGCAGCTTGATTACATTTTATCTCATCACTGCGTGCCTCAGGTCTCATTTCTCGCACAAAAGAGTTCGTACCATCGCTGCCATGCCAGTGATAGAGCGTGGCGATCTGATAAAACCACTTTCCATTCCAATCTGCATGTCGGAGGTACCCGAGATACTCGTAGTTGCTACTTGCTGTGGCGTTTTTTACTCTGCGAGATTTCATTCTCAATCAACTTTCTTTATGTAATAGCTTCTTCAAATTGCGTAGGTTTTGTAACGTCTGCGTGAATGCGATTAGCTTTTTTATGGTTATATTGTGAAGGCAAACTAAGATAAGTAACTAAACTATCATCTATAAACATAGGTTCTAAGAACGTTCTACATAGTGTTGCCCTTTGAAAGCAGGCACGGCGATAGTAATACCTCTGATGAACTCTGTCACAAAACCTAGGAAGATTTAATAGAGAGATATACTTACAGAGATAAGAATGAGACATTCTCATTTCTATAGGTGTCTCATGCCAAAGGAACATGGTGGTAATCTCCATAGCGACAAAATCTCCTGTACACAATGTTCCTCTATCGTGTACCGTCTTCTAACTATTTGAACTTTGCTCCTTCCAGTTTCTACTCTACCTTTTCCTTCTACATTTTCGCAATCCACATTTCGACTATCTTATCAGCCAATTTTGCGTTTTTTCCAACAAATATCTAATTCGAAGTTCAAATTCACGATTTTAATAATAGTAGATTAAGTTATTTGTTAATGATAATGTCTTAATGCCTCTAAGAAAACGTCCCACGTGCCATGGTATCTATACGAGATACGAGTAAAATGAAAGTCCGGAAGGATTTGTCTATGGGCTTTAAAAACGGAACAGTTCTTGAGCTGTCAATCATGACTAACCTGTCGGCAGCGCGAGATCTATTGTACATCAATGCCCGTCTTAGTTTCATTACTTAGATACATATATAGATTATATGATTTACGCGAAAGTCAAGTCGTAGCGCATCGGGCTATTGTAAAGATTTTTTTTCTCTATTGCAACCGATGGTGCAGCCTATGGTAGAACGCGTTTACCTAGAAAATGCCTATTCACTCTTAATTTAAAGATACCCATAATCCAAAAAGTTAAAAAACAAAATTTACTTTGTTATCCGAGAGTAGGTATGATAGGTGACTTTTTTATTAACAAAAATTCACAAAACAATCGATTAATCGGCTCAGCTTAATATGTACACAAATCAAAATGGTTTAGTTAGTGTTGAAAAATCAACGGTCAATTTTTCCCTTTTTCTAATATTAGATGTACAATTTACCTTCCGAACCAATGTTGGAGGTACTACTAAAGTCTTTTTCAGACAGCAAGGGTACGGCGACAGTCGCTTGTAACACGTTCATAATACGTACTATTATCGTGAATCGCGGGAAACTTTAAGAGTGAAACAAACTGTCACCCGCACCATCCTACAACGAACTGTAAATAAATGTATTTGTACTAACGTTACTGTACTGCTGAAGGTACTACCAACAACTTTTCAAAAGTGTTTGTGTAGTTTACTTGAAACAACAAAATTGTATTGCAATGCGCGTAAATCGCGTCATGTAAACACGGGCTAAACATCGAGTTGGCGCAGCGCAGATCAAATTACCATTACTGGCATGTCTTCCGCGTATTGTTGTTCACCTGCCACGGACCTGACTCTTGACAGTAACTCGACTACCTGCTTATGTATCTATACACGACGTTATGAATGGTATTACGTGAATTTGCTATTTATGATGCGCGCAAAATTGTTCAATGACGCGAATAGCTTCGCCTTGGCTAATGTTTGACTTGTTAGTGTAATGTGGTCGTTGGCTCTTATAAATAGTGGAAGGTCAGTTACATTTTGCATGAATTAGTTATGCTTATCATATTAACGATATCTCTGATGTAAAGTATGCGATGATTTTTGAACGTACGGTATATCTGGGATGACCAGCTAAATCCAAGATTCAAAGACGAATTTCTAGACGCTAGCAAAAATAAGCTAGAAAACGTGGATCCGCAGGCAGTTGGGATCTTACCAGGACCACGATCTTCAGTAATAAAGGGAACAACAGCAGAGACAGGGAGTCTTGGATTTGATTCCTCGGGACGATTTAATAACTTAAAATTTTTAAATTTACTTAAAACTGTCCGTATTAGAAACGACCTTCACCTTCTTGTTTAATAGATGAAAAGTTCATTTTTTATATCAAAATTAGGATGTTTATGTTTGTTAGATGTTTTATATCAAAATTAGGATGTTAAAATATATGTTGCGAGTAGATTGGCTCTAAAAACTCCTGGCCAAACCAAACTATCATTAATGATAGACGTCTGGGACCGATTTGAACAATTCTTTTTTTTCCAAGCCGGTTTACATGTGTATGAAAATCTTTGATAGCAGAATATCACGTATATAATAAAATAACAATCGATTAAAATAATAGACAGTCACTAATCTAAATCTGTAATTGCTGTGAACGCTATCTGTAGGCAATTTGAGTAATCTATAAAATTCCATGCTTTCCAATCTTTGCGGTGTACGGCGTACACCATAGGTTCTCAAACATACTCTACCTATGGACCGAAGAGTCGTAAGAAGGTAAAATAAATATTCACGAAGAATATTTATTTTACCTTCTTACGTCTCTTTGCCTACTCAACCTCCCACCTGCCAGACCTGGACCCATTAAGAAAAAGCCAGGGATGAACCCAGGACTTTCGGCTTGTAAATCCACCGCGCATACTACTGCGCAACATAGGCCGTCAAAACATCCTTCCGTTTTTTCTTTTATGGGACTTTTCGACACTATTTCCAACGCCCAAAAATTTAAAATGCAACACTGCTCGAAAAGGAGCGTTGTTTTAAAAACGCTGTCGTGTGAACATATACTTTGGAAATCATTTGTTCTACTTGAACGATTTTTTAACTTACGTTAAAAAACTCTCGTGCGAATGAGGGCTAAGTAATCTTACCTCAGAAAGTGGTACGAATTGAGTGAATCAAATGGTCGATGACGTCTAAAATCGCTATACCAACCAACCTGCGAAAGGGCCTTCAGACTACAAATACGAAATGTTGAATCATTATGGAATCGCTACGGATTTAAGAGCTTGTGGTAAGACCCCAGGTTGTCGAACGCCTCTTGGAGTGTTGTTGTTGGTGGTGGCTACCTCCAACAACAATGTAGGCTACGCGTTGTCCTGATACTCCACTACATTTAAGCATAACGTGTATCGATCTCTTCTTACTTCATACATTTTTCTAAGAAGGCTGCGTGTTGTTCCGATACTCCGCTGCTAAGCATAACCTGTAGGTATAACTCTCTTCTTTCTTTATACATGCTCGTCACAGAAGACTGTCGGTTATACCTAAAACCGGAAGGTGGTTTATTTAATGAGCTGTCATTAGTCTTATAACAGTTTTTAGTTTATTGCAAAAGCTTAGTGGAGTGTTGTTGTAGGAAGCCTATGTAGGCTGCGCGTTGTTTAGACACTTCGCTACTATGCTTAACCTGCATCGCTCTCTTCTTCTTCCATATATACTCTGGACCGAGGACTGTCCAATATCCGATACCGAAAGGTGTTTGTTTAATGAGCAGTGTCCCTCATCACGAAATGTCGAAAACTGCTTGACGGACAAAAATGTAATTTGGCGGGGAGGTAGTTTATAGTTAGCATTTGTCTGTTATGACGATTAAGGAGGTCTAATGGTGTCTGCTAGTTAGTCGTATAACCGGTCTACTACTTATAGTTGGTTTATGAAGTTTAATGGGAACTGTAGAACTTATGGTGTACGGTGTACCAAGGCATCTGTGTGAGGCGGACGCAGCATCGGACGTATACGCAGCGGCTGTGCACCGTTGCGGACATTCGATGCGGTGATTTTCACCTCTCCAGTTTGTTAACGATCGCGAATCGTCTCGCGTCAATCAATGACGTGCGCACGGTATAAGAGAGTATATCGTATAACAGTACAAAAGTACAATAACATTTATTGTACTTTTGTACTGTTTTTAATGGCATTTTCAGTACTAGATAAGTTAAAATAATTTCATCATCATCGTATCAGTCGATGGACGTCCACTGCAGGACATAGGCCTTTTGTAGGGACTTCCAAACATCATGATACTGAGCCACCTGCATCCAGCGAAACCCTGCGACTCGCTTGATGTCGTCGGTCCACCTGGTGGGGGGTCGGCATTCCAGCACTTTGGGACTCCAACGTCCAGCGGCTCTTCGAACTATGTGCCCCGCGAAGCTGAAGTGGCAATCACTTCAGCTTCGCAACTCGTTGAGATATGTCAGTGACTTTGGTTCTTCTGCGGATCTCCTCATTTCTGACTAGCTGACGCCGCGCGGTTTCACCCGCGTGGTTCCCGTTCCCGTAGGAATATGGGGATAATATATAGCCTATAGCCTTCCTCGATAAACGGGCTATCTAACAGTGAAAGAATTTTACAAATCGGACCAGTAGTTCCTGAGATTAGCGCGTTCAATCAAACAAACAAACAAACAAACTCTTCAGCTTTATTATATTAGTATAGATTCGATCACGCAGAGATACTCTTAACATAGCTCGTTCCATCGCCCGCTGTGTGACTCAGCCTTCTTATGAGGCCCTTAGTTAGCGACCAAGTCTCGGAACCATAAAATAATTTGCATAATAATAATAATATCCTTCTTAACGAACTTAGGCGGAAATTCTAATATGAAACTAGATCAGTGACTTCCCAACTCCAGGCTGCTAGTGAGATTATCTCTTATTTTTTACTGGTCTGGTTTAGCACAGGAACCCAGGACCGTATCCGTAGCCGATTTATTTAACCACGGGACCCATGAGGCAGTAATTTACATATGCCTAGGCATACTTGTATGTAAATTACTGCCTCTATATGTATATATAGACACTTACAAGATGGTGTTAATTTGCTTGTACCATTAAGTAGCTCACCTGTATATAACCGGGAAAACGATTAAGATTAAAGCATTTTTTAAGTTGTTTATTACGATTTACCTTTTTAAAAGCATGCCAGGTTTGAAGAGGAACCAATCAATCTTGCGCCGAGCTGAACTGTGCGTTAATTAAGCCCTCATTAGTCTCAAAGGACGTAGTAGGAATGTACAGGAAAAAATGTCTCAAAAGCCTTTTAAAGTGGCATTCATCCGGTGCGAGATATTTACACGCAAGTTTTTAAATACTCTGTCACGTTGACATTGATATACTGCAACTAAAGATGCACAGATTAGCATCTTAAGTTGCAACGAAATAATATAGTTCACTGCTCCACGGGTATACTTGTATCCGAGAGGTCTTAGATTCGATCCACGCTAATTATGCATAGTCGTAAATGTGTCCTCAAACGGTCTGTTTAAAAAAAAAAAAGTGTGCGTTCCGACACGTTCGACAGAAGTGATATTTTAAACCTGTGCGTGAGAGACATGGAACACACACACAGCACGACAGAGTGGTGCCGTAACGCGTTACGTTACGAAGCGGTTTACCCTCCCTTAAGAAGTTATCTCTTGAAAATAAGAAGAATGTTAGTAGTGATTTCGAATGAATGAATGAGAATGTTAGAAGAGAAGACATCGCTAATATTTATTTAGGAAAAATTAAGACCCTGCACGAAAAACGAAAAACATTTTCACAGGTGCACTGCTGCAGTACCAGCATAGCAGTTATAATTATTACACAGATCCCAAGTTAATAATTAACTTGCATAATTATAATAAATGTAACATTAAATATTACCTATAGACCAAGTTATTCACAAGGTTAGTGTATTTATGATTCATTAAGGTTTTGCATATAACGAGGTTTGTTGAAATTGTCGGTTAAAATCAAGCCAACTTGCTCTTCTGGCTTCTCTAAAACCTGTCAGTTTTGTAAGGTAGCTTAAATATGGTAATATTTGTTAAAGACGTTTGCAAGAAATCATGCCGAATGGAAGCTTTTCCGTCTATTTGTCTATAATCTAGCGATTATTTACTTAACAACTATACCTATTGTCAATATTGAATTTAATTGTTTGAACTAAAATCAACTTTTCTTACCGACAGTTTGCACAAAGATTATTAAACAGTGAACAATGCTTTTAGTTAATTTATTCTCAAGTTAACATACCTTACACAGTTCAGTTCGTGAGCTGTAGCATGGTACGGGTGATAGTTTATTTCACTCTTGAAAGTTTGATTCCCGATAATAGTACGTATTATGAACGTCATACAGGGCAACTGTCACCCGCACCATGCTACAGCGTGTGTGTAGGCATGTATTGTTTTGTATGATTACTCTATCAAAGATTATATCAATGGTTGGAGTGTATCCACAAGTAGGTATCACGTCAGTAAGCTAAATAAGCGTGACTCATCAGGGGGGACTTGTTTTATCGGTCTCTGATGGTTCTTGGAAACGTTAGTCTTATAGGTACCTACTGAGAAGGCTTCAGAATAATATGTTCTTCAATATATTCAAACCTAGCCATCATCCCCATTAAAACAACGTTACATTTGCATTCGGAATCATGTTTGATTTATGATTGGCGTCCTATCCACATCATACATTACAAAGTATATTTTTTTACTTGCTGACAATGTCACTTTGCATTAGGTGAAGAATTTTTGAAATCGGTGCAACAGTTTCGGAGCCTGATTGTAACAAAAATACAAACAAATCTTATTTACTCTTTATAATATTAGTTTAGATTTTGGTATAGTCTATCTGTTAAACTCGATTGATAAACGCCTAAGTAATTTCACTTGAAAGAAAAAACATCATTGATCGATCAGTCACAATAAAAAGACGTTTACAAGTACAATATTGTGATCGTTCGTAGCGTCGTGATTATAAAACCTAATTGTGATACATTCGCTGTCGCCCACGACCACGATCCATGGGCTAATCGTGAGCGCGTGGGATTGGTATTGGTACTATCCTCGGTTAAGTCCACATTCCTCGCCTTTATTGCTTTGATAGGTAATTTCAAATCACATACATAGGGTGGGAAGGCTTAAAGAAAGTAACACATTTAAGTAATCTCTTATATTTTCAATTTTAAAATTAATACAAGTGTTATTAAATATTTACATATGTACCTGTGAATAGCCTAGGCTTGCCAGCTCCTTTTGGTTATATTTGCACAGGCTTTAAGCTTCTTTTTGTGACAGTGTGCTATTTCACACATCCTAACCTCACTTTTGGTTTTTTTGTTTTCACTGTTACTAAACTTTGTTTAACATGGAGTCTCTAAAAAGTAACATAAACGAAATCAGTGAGCACTTCAACAGAAGAATGTAAGAGTTCCAAAAAGAGTTAAGAGCAGCAATCCCAGCCACAAGTCCAACATCAAATTTAAACTCTCAGTTTCTAGCCTTCCGGACATTTGTTTTGACTGCACTGGAAAATCTGCAACTACAGCTTGAGCTTCTTGGCAAACAACAGGAAGATTTAGAGATGCATTCCAGGCGAAAGATTCTTCTAGTGCACGGAGTTCCAGAAGAAGAAAAAGAGGTTCTAGGAGTTAAAATTTCGACCACCTTGTCTGAGCGCCTTGGGCTGCCGGAGCTGACTCCAGAAGCAATTAGCCGCAGTCATCGCATGGGTCGTCCGGGTGATAAGCCACGGGCTGTTGTTGTCAAATTTAAGGACTTCTCGCTGAAGAATATGGTTTGGTCATCGAAATCTAAGTTGAAAGGCACAGGGGTCACTTTGTCAGAGTTCTTAATTAAAAGCCGCCATTCAATTTTTCTGGCGGCTCGACAACGATTTGGCGTAGCCAAGTGCTGGACAAAGGATGGAAGCATTATAGTGCTTGACCAGACTGGTAAGAGACACCGCATCTCGTCAATGAAAGAGATGAATGCTATCCCGACGTCCACGCAGAATGCCTCTGTGCCTATTGCTGCTCCTTCAGCCACGGGTGATGCTTCTCGGTACACCAAGGGTGTCAATGCCAGGTTGAAGAGAACGGGCAGGAGATAAGCCGTGTATAGCCGTCTTTCGTATTTCGTGAGCTGTGTTTCTCATTGATCCGTTTTATTTGGTATTATGATTTAGTTCACAATTTTAGTTTATGTTTAATTAGTTTGTTTCATTCAATTACTTATTACTTATTAGTTATATTTAGAAAACGCAGGTAAAACTTTAATTTTGCAATTATATTTTGACGTCTGTAATTTTAACACATCACACTGACATTGATTGACGAGAGATAGATCTGTCAAAGATTATTAATCAAAGTCAAAATGACAGTTTGTCTAAGTTTATACCACAGATGTTTCTATATTTTTTATAAATCCTCTGAGACTAAAATAGACAATCATATTCTTACTTTAGTTTGCTGTAAATTGTAAGATTGTAGATCTGTTTGTAGTTCTGAATGTTTTTGTACTAGCTTAGTTTATTTTTATTTGTAATTTTGCTGTAACTGATTTTTTTTTTTCTCTTGTACTTTAATATACTTTGTTTCTCTTTTTATTTTTGTAAATCTGTGTAAATGTATATATTTCCTGTATATCTTTATTTGGCTGCTGGCGGTTTAGGATAAATAGGTGCATTTTTTTTTAGCATTTTTAGACACTTATCATAATTTATTTATTATTATTATAACTATTTTATATATAAATATTTTTGTATTTGTTTAATATTTTTAATTATGTCATGTACCAGTTTAGATAGTGATATATTTTTGTCTATGTCGTCTAGTGATAATAGTTTCCACAGTACATCTTTTCTTCCACTCGATGAAACCCTTGATTCTCACTTCTCGGATTGCCAGAAAAACTTTAATGTTATCCACATTAATGCACAAAGTATCCCGGCTCATTATTCTGATATGCTTGCGTCTTTTGATTCCCGTAATATTCATGCCATTCTTGTTTCAGAATCGTGGCTTAAATCTTGTTTACCATCAACGTCCTACTCGTTGCCGGGTTTTAGGCTTATACGCAATGACCGCGTGGGTAAGGGTGGTGGTGGAGTGGCGATCTACTTGCGGTCTTATATTTCTTTCTCTATTGTTGATTCGTCTCCACAACCTCCTTCACCTGATGCGGCTGAGCACCTGCTGCTAGAAGTTGTCCTATCGCAAACAAAAATTCTTCTTGGCGTGTTCTATTGTCCACCATCTGTTTCTAATTACTTTTACTCATTTGAAACTTTACTGGAACAAGTAGTCCCCTTGTACAGTCACAGCATAATTCTGGGGGATTTAAATACATGCCTAATTAAAGATGACTATCGCAGTAAGAAGTTAATGACTGCAGTTGAATCATGTAGTTTATCTGTCCTGCCACTTACTGCTACACATTATTCTCCTGGTTGTACTCCATCTCTTCTTGACCTTATTATTGTGTCTTCTCCTGATTTCGTCTTCAAGCATGGTCAATGTCCAGCTGAAGCATTTTCGTATCATGATTTGATTTATCTTTCCTATAAATTACGTCCTCCTAAGGCAAAATCGAGAATACTTCTGCAGCGTAACTTTGCTGGAATTGATAAAAATTGCCTTTGTGATGATGCTACGAATTTGGATTGGTCTGTTATTGCAGATGCAGATTCAGTTGATCTCAAGGTAGACTTATTTAATACCCTAATAACTCAGCTCTATGACGTGCATGCTCCGGTAAGGCCGATTAAAATGAAACACCTACCTGCTCCTTGGCTTTCTGATGATATAAAAATTTATATGAACAAAAAGAATTCTGCAAAATATAAATATAAAACAACTGACTCTGAAGCGAATCGTCTTAAATATCATAAGGCTCGGAATCGCTGTAATACATTATGTAGAGATGCACAACGACGCCACATTTTTAAATCAGTAGAAAATGGCAATTCTGCCAAAACTTGGAAATTTCTAGAATCTCTTGGAGTTGGTAAATCTTCCCCTAATAATCCTATCAATATTGATATCGAACATCTGAATAAACATTTTGCTACTTCCGATACGATTGATAGTATTGATAAAGAACATACACTTAACATTCTTTCTTCTGCTTCAACTCCTAATCATTTACCCTTTTTCTTTGAGTCTTTCACTGAATGTGATGTTAAGAAGAGCATTTTATCGATCGTCTCAAATGCTGTCGGTTCTTATGACATGAGCCGTAATATGATCATTCCCATCATTGATATTGTTATCCCAGTTCTTACCCATATCCTAAATTATTCCATCCACTCCAGTAAATTTCCTGAGGCATGGAAGAGTGCTCAAATTATTCCATTACCTAAAAAAATTAACCCTAATTCCTTCTCAGACTTTCGACCTATTTCAATTTTGCCTTTTCTGTCAAAAGTCCTTGAAAAATTGGTTTTCCGACAGTTGAGTCTTTTTCTTAGCAAGCATTCCATTCTAAGTCCCTTTCAATCCGGTTTTCGCCCTGGTCATAGTACGGTCACAGCTTTAGCAAAAGTTACTGATGATATCCGCTGGGCGATGGATAATAGACAACTCACAGTCTTAGTTCTGCTAGATTTTAGTAATGCTTTTAACACTGTTGATTATGACATTTTGTTGGGTTTATTATGCTCTCTTAACATATCTCCATCGGTGGTTGACTGGTTTCGGAGTTACCTCAATGGCCGTAAACAGCGTATTCGCGTTCACGATTCTTTCTCATCTTGGTGTGATGTTTCGGCCGGGGTACCTCAGGGTGGCGTGTTATCTCCTTTACTCTTTTCCATATTCATTAATTCTATCACTCAATGTTTCACTTCTCTCTACCATATGTATGCAGATGATGTGCAAATATATCGCTCGTCAACTCTTGAGAACCTTGGCTCTGCTGTGTCTGCTTTTAATAAAGATCTAAATGCAATTTCAGTATGGAGCAAACAGTATGGGCTTAAGGTTAACCCTATTAAATCAAAAACAATTATTATTGGCAGTCCTAGTCTAATCTCAAGAGTTGTTTGGGGCGACGTACCACCTATTATTTACAACGGTGTCATGATACCGTATTGTGATTCGGTTAAAAACCTTGGAGTTGTTATGGACAAGGAATTATCGTGGTGCATGCATATCAAGGAGTTGAGTAGGAGGACGTTTGCGACGTTGAGTTCGTTACGACGCCTACGTTCTCTTCTTCCAATTCCTACCAAAGTTATGTTAGCAAATTCTCTCCTACTCTCTGTTCTCGATTATGCGGACGCAAGCTATCCCAGTTTGACTGAGGACTATCTTAATAAACTTGAGCGACTTCAAAATGTTGCAATTCGGTTTATATTTAGCCTTAGCAAATATGACCATATATCTGAATTTCGTCAGAAACTCAAGTGGCTTCCTATTCGCCGTTGCCGGGATCTGCATGTACTTTCTCTTCTGTACTGTGTGCTCTTTAATCCAAAATATCCTCCTTATCTTAAGGAGAAATTCACATTTCTGGGAGTGCAATCAGAGCTAAGAAAATGTCGTGCTCTTACTCTGTGTATGCCTTTCCATAGGAGTAAATTTTATAAGTGTTCATTTGTTGTTCGTGCTATTAAGCTATGGAATGCACTCCCAGTCGACATTCGGAAATCCAAATCCCTTGATATGTTTAAAAAATCCGTTAAGACATATTATCTTAGTCACTAGTTACATATTTTATTTTATTAGAATATTTATCATACGACATAATGATATATTTATATATTAGTTTATTTTATGATATTTATTATTATTATATAATTTGTGTATTATGGTTTATGTATTAGTGTGTAGTTATTTGTATGTATGTATATGTACAATATTATTACGTACACACCACCTACAGTTGTCCTAATAAGTTCCTAAGCCTAAGGTTGCCTGGAAGAGATCGCTACTAAGCGATAAGGCCGCCTTTTGTATTCTACTTTTTCTTGTGTTTCTGTTTTGCTTGTTTTCTTTTATTTTTGTGGTGTAAAAATAAAGTGTATTAAATAAAATAAATAAATAAAATACATACATACCATCACGCCTCTTTCCCGTAGGCAGGGGCCACGTCCTTCCACTTGCTACAATCCACATTCGCCTCACTATTGAGCACGAGTCTTCTCTCAGATGAAGACTTGAGGCTAATAGTCCGCCACGCTCGTCGCAAGTCGTTCCCGCCAACCGACAGCTACCCCTCTCTAACTCCCTACTCTTTACGGAAATAAGTCGCGCCACCTAGCGCTATAAAGCACAAGCCAACACGAGACCGAGCGACGTCGTATTCGTTTCAGACAACTATTTTCAACAGTATAATATTCAATATTGATACCTCTGCCTCAGATTCCGGAGGGTTCGAATCCGGTTCGGGGCATGCACATCCAACTTTTCAATTGTGTGCATTTTAAGAAATTAAATATCACGTGTCTTAATCGGTGAAGGAAAACATCCTGAGGAAACCTGCATACCAGAGAATTTTCTTAATTCTCTGCGTGTGTGAAGTCTACCAATCCGCATTGGGCCAGCGTGGTGAACTATTGGCCTAACCCCTCTCATTCTGAGAGGAGACTCGAGCTAAGCAGTGAATATGGGATGATGGTGATATTCAAAAGTTATCTTCTGTTTCAGGGTACGAAGACCTGCCGACCCGCGACCAAATGTGGGCGCCGGCGCCGCACGAGATAGACCCGGACATCTGGCCGCCGCCGCCCGACCGGGACCCCGCCGCCTGGCCCTCGCCCACGAGCGTTGAACACAAGTTTGTTTTTATATATTTAGAAAGAAAGACAGAAAGAAAAAAACTTTATTACATCATTGTGCCACACAACACAATTTGCTCATAATATCATATAATATTGTCATATTAAATAGTATGACAGTACAATATCCTGCGATGTGTGGCATAACCCAATAAAGGGTCCCAACTCAGCATAATGCTACATACTCTTTAAATAAAAAGAGCATGCAGCGCTGGTTTTCAGTTGGATCAGTTGACCAGGTGCCGCCGCAAACACTGCACACAACAACCTTATTAACTAAAATAAACAATACAAATTAAACTCGAAACATTATAACTAACTAAAAATAAAAAGGGGAAAACAATAAAATAGCATTTTAAAAATAACAACGTGTGAATTAAAAAACTAAAAACAAAATTACATACTTATATCATATATAGTATAGTATTTACAAATATTTATTATATATTTTAATCGGACCAGTAGTTCCTGAGATTAGCGCGTTCAATCAAACTAACTCTTCAGCTTTATAATATTAGTATGTCTATCAGGGTAAGCACTAGTAATAAAATTAAGCTAACTGGAAAAATCTGTATTTTATAAGCACTAAGAAGACTACTCTTAGGGTATGCAGTACTTTAATGCATGTATGAAGTGCACTGTCTATACCGTGTGTAGGACTGCAGTAGATTTAAAAATTAAAATGGTTTTTTTTTCAGAGGACCACCCGTAATGAAATCGGCTCGAAACAACCCCCGCAACAACAGGACCACAGACAAGAAGACCGCAGGCCCACGGAACGCGACCACATCACAAAGGAGGGCATCCGACGCTAAGAATCCCAGAATAAATACCAACAACAAAGCACATAGCGGTAATATTTACTTACTAGCCCGCGACTTTTTTTTTTCTTTACAAGTTAGCCCTTGACTACAATCTCACCTGATCGTAAGTGATGATGCAGTCTAAGATGGAAGAAGGCTAACTTGTTAGGTGGAGGATGAAAATCCACACCCCTTTTGGTTTCTACTCGGCATCGTACCGGAACGCTATATCGCTTGGCGGTACGTCTTTGCCACGGCCGAAGCCTCCCACCAGCCAGACCTGGACTAATTAAGAGAATCTCAATCTTCGCCCGCGTGGATTTCAGTTTTTCACAAATCCCTCGGGAACCATGGATTTTTCCGGGATGAAAAGTAGCCTATGTGTTAATCCAGAGTAAAATTTATTTCCATTCCTAATTTCAGCCAAAACTCTGCGTAAAGGAGGAACAAACATACATACACAAACATTCGCATTTATAATGTTAGTGTGATATTATAGTACTAGCAGACGCACTGCGCTTTTCACACTAGTTCCCATTCCCGTAGAAATACGGGGATAAAATATAGCCTATAGTACGCGGGGATAGTGTAGCTTCCCAACAGTGAAAGAATTTTTCAAATCGGTTCAGTAGGTACCAGAGCTTATTCAAAACATAGAAACAAACAAATGAATTTTTCCTCTTTGTAATATTGGTATAGACTAGCAGACGCCCCACGATTTTTGCGGTAGTTCTCGTTTCCGTGTGAATACGGTAGCAAAATATGACACTCATAAATAATGTGGCTTTCTATTAATAAAAGAATTTTCAAAATTGGTTTAGTGGTTCCAGAGATTACCTCTTACATCACTACAAACTTTACTTCTTTATATTATTAGTATAGAAAATGCTTTACAATTTCGCTCCTTTCTGTTGTCTACCAAACTTGACTCGCGGTTGAGGTCTTACTTACCTTTATAATTTAAAATCTACATGGTTTTTCTGAAATTTCATGAGATAACTAGATTACAATAAAGGTCTTTAAAAGTGATTAAAAACGTAAACAGTAGTAAAACAGAAATTACAAATTATGTCATTTGTCACACATCAGCAAAGATAATAATGGATAGTAAGATAGGAAGTCATTACAAGATAATTCGGCCGGGCGTGGTACGCGCATGACAATCTGTCATAATAATAGTTTAGCCTCAGGATCATTGTCTTGTAATATAACATAATTATATGGTGGTCTTAATCGATTCGTTGGAAGCTCGTGACTTCATGAAGCCTACAGTGACCAGACATACCACATCTGAAATCTGATTATTGGCTTAATAAAAGTATGTTCCTTGATGAAAAATGCAATTTTTATATCACTCACTACACACTAGGGCAAATTGTTCACCAGTGTACCAAAGTGGCGAAGTAACATTTGAACTGTATTATTTTTTTCTGTTACCAACAAGCTTAACAAACAAGAAAACGAACAACAAAATTAATCATAAGTCTTCAAAATTATCGAAAAACTTAGGCTGTATGGTCAACAATCTCAGCTTTCCCCATTGTGGACAAATTAAAAATGTCGGTAAACGTTGTAGTAAACTTTTTTTGATAAAGTAATCATTTCATTATTAAAGTAGAATTATCAAGAATTTTTTAGATATAAGTAAACTGCCGGGTGGTTAGGGGGGGTCGGGGCCGGGGATGGGCATTCCTCTTTAGACCGGTCACTTCACCACATTCATACATAATATTGAAAAAAAGACGAGATGATGAATAGAACTAAACCTCGCGTGTTTCGGTTTCATAAAAATCAAATAAAATTCACGTACAATACATTTTAATTTCAGCAAAAACTAAAGACACAAGCAACAAGGACCAGAGCAACGCAAAGGACAAGCAAGACAGAGACAATAATAATGGTGACACAGACGACGAGAAACACAAAGAAGATGAAAGAAGATTCGAACCACCTTCTGCGGCTGATGGCGACCTAGTAGATATGTTAGGTGAGCTCATATAGAACTTGAAGTTTGTGCTTAAATTTTGGCTTTAAATATTTTTGTTTAGTTAATAAAATATTTTTAACAAAAAAAAAATCAACCAACTTCTAAATTACAAAAATAAACTAAAAAGCGATAAATAACATTGTATGTGCTACCTTCTGATCACTTTGAAGGCGGTGCCAAGCCAGTGGCATATTAGGACCACGGGTAAGAACTGTCTGAAAATCCTAAAATTTGAATTTTTCTGGGACGAAAAGTAAGCCTGCCCTAGTATTTTCATAGATTTACTCAAGAGCTTTTTCAGTGTATAATATTTAATTTCAGAAAGAGATATAGTTCAAAAGAATCCCAACATCAGATGGGATGACATCGCTGATCTCACAGAGGCCAAGCGATTGTTGGAGGAAGCCGTAGTCTTGCCAATGTGGATGCCAGATTTTTTCAAGGTTTGATTTATTTTTTTCATCATCATTCATCATCATCATTATCAGCCCATGGACGTCCAATGCAAAGGCCATTTGTATGGACTTCCAAGCACAACCTGCCTGCCACCCTGCAAATTGCTTGATATCCTCGGTCCACCTTGTAAGGGGGTCGCTCTATATATAGCTCTCTCCATGGCCCGTTAAGTGACTTTGAACCTTTTAGAAAGCTCAAAGTCTATTTTTTCATAGTAGTAGTAGTTTTTTAATAGTTATAATAACATTTTAAGGATTTAATTTTAAGCTTACGACTTATGTCCATTATCTTGTAATATTACCTGCCATTTCAAAATAAATGAATTTTAACTTAGACTGATTGAAATAAATGAATTTTGACTTGGACTAAAAGAATGTTTTCTTTCAGGGTATCCGTCGGCCGTGGAAAGGGGTCCTCATGGTAGGTCCTCCGGGCACAGGGAAGACCATGCTGGCCAAGGCGGTGGCCACGGAGTGCGGTACCACGTTCTTCAACGTGTCCTCCTCCACCCTCACGTCCAAGTACCGCGGCGAGTCGGAGAAACTAGTCAGACTGTTGTTTGAGATGGTGAGCGTACAACTTAGACTAATTAGTAAAAGGACCTGCCTTGATAGACGTATGATCAACGATCTAATGCGATTATAAAGACTGCCTCTGTAGAATCGATGGTTCATTAGTTCGTCAGTTAAAGAGCTCCGTAAAAATATCTTTTTGTGTAGTTGAATGGTGTCAACAACTTGTAGTTTAGTATCTATACTAATATTATAAAGCTGAAGAGTTTGTTTGATTGAACACGCTAATCTCAGGAACTACTGGTCCGATTTAAAAATTCTTTCAGTGTAAGATAGCCCATTTATCGAGGAAGGCTATTATCCCCTTATACCTACGGAAATGGGAACCACGCGGGTAAAACCGCGCGGCGTCAGCTAGTAAGATATATATCTAATCTAAGCTCGTTTTCCTTACGAAATGACAGAGAATTTAGTTCGTGAATTTGGGTGCGATACTAATCTTTATGTAATTAGTCTGAGGTCTACAACAATAAAGAAATAAAAATATTAATACACCTCAACACTAGTAGTTCCTGATACCCAGACCCAGACCAGAGGCAGGTCAAATATCAAAAGCATCAGAACACCAGCTTTGAGAATAGTTGAGCTATGTCGGTGACTTTGGTTCTCACCTTCATTGCTTAAAGCAAATGAATTATAATTGTATGCATATATTTTTAGGCGCGGTTCTACGCGCCGAGCACGATCTTCATCGACGAGATCGACTCGCTGTGCTCGCGGCGCGGCTCCGACAGCGAGCACGAGGCGTCTCGCAGAGTCAAGTCCGAGCTGCTGGTGCAGATGGACGGGCTGGGCTCCGCGCACGACGAGCCCGCTAAGGTACTTCATTCTTTTGTATATAGATATACCACACACATGCAGGCACAGCGCTTACATATCTACGAGACTGATCAGACCATGAACTGCACCAAATTCTCCTTTTCAGTAACACTATGGATGTGTTACTGAAATAATAGAATAAAATAGAAAACACTTTATTTGTTAACACAACACATTGAAGACTTAAAACGAATACACGTCTTGATACATATAACTATTATTTATAGAATAAAAGTGCCAATAAAATGGATTGAAAGGGGCATTCATACTATGGATATGTGTGGAGTCTATGATATTGATACAGGCCTTAGTTACCTATGTGGGTACAAGTTCTCTATCCCACTTCTGATGTTGGACACGTGGGCTGACAACAAAGTGATTTAACGGCCAAAATGAATAACTGAATGTAAGCCTATCAAGACTAACACTACCAAGAATATGACCAAAAAATCTCTCTAATAGGAAAAAATAACTTTGAACAAAGCTCGGGGCTTGGGACTCCGGGTGCAGGTTTAAGGGATCACTATCGAACACTCACCTTAGCGCCGATAAATAAATTAGAATTAAAATTGTTTCATTTCATTTTCATTATTCGATCCATTTCCATTGTTTGGAACGATTTTAACCACAGTCTTATAGGCTTTAGGACTGAAAGCTAATGCGAAATGTTGACAATGCCAAGGGCAGAATCGATCTAACTTTTCTTTTTAGCTTATTTATTTTTAGACGATGTCGAGGGTTGGAGTGATGATGTTAAATTCATTAACAACCACTAGAATGATATTGGCTGGAACTAACGGTTTATTGTGCTTTTGGGCTGTACCAACTTCCCAACTCCAGGCTGAGAATTTCAACTGAAAATTATTAGAAGAAAAAAAAAAAGTCATGATTTTAAACTTATTTCGTGGTTGTTCATTACGAATATTATTTAAACGGGTACATACCACGATAAAACGACGAGATTTTTAATGTCAATATTTCGACCCAGTTGCATGGATCGTGGTCACGACGGGACTGAAGTTGCGAGATGCGTTTTTGTTGTTGTTAACAGCAGCTGTTAAAGGCAGAATCGATCTCTTTCTAGTTCTTTTTTTTTCATCCATGCAACTGGGTCGAAATATTGACATTAAAAATCTCGTCTTTTGTCGTAGTACTAGCTGACGCCGCGCGGTTTCACCCGCGTGATTTCCGTTCCCGTAGGAATACGGGGATAAAATATAGTCTTCCTGGATAAATGGGCTATCTAACACTGAAAGAATTTTTCAAATCGGACCAGTAGTTCCTGAGATTAGCGCGTTCAATCAAACAAACAAACAAACAAACTCTTCAGCTTTATAATATTAGTATAGATGTACCCGTTTAAATAATATTCGTAAGAAAAACTCAGTATCTTATATAGACCAGCCTCGTGTTCTAAACCACATTTTAATTTAACAAATATATATATGTCGTAGAAAACGTAGTCATTAATAAAAATATGGACAGAACCGCTAACCTTGGTCATCGGCTCTGCCAATTACAATAGGTATGCTATGCTTAACCTCACTTATCGCTTACACAATAAACTACTCTTGATTTAACTATTTTACCCTGGTAGTTGTGGTAGAGGAAGCACATCAAGCAAGTCCCAGGACTTGTGACCAAGGGCGTGGTTTAATAATGATTAAATTACTAGATAAATGATTAGATTACTAGATAATAAGTCGATTCGAAATACCTAAAGAGTAAACATGCTAATTATTAGGTTTGAGGTTATAGATTTTTTAGTGAGCCAAGCTTCCACGGCGACATATATAAATTTCCAGGTAGTAATGGTATTAGCGGCGACAAACTTCCCGTGGGACATAGACGAGGCGTTGCGGCGGCGGCTCGAGAAGCGGATATACATCCCGCTGCCCACGCAGGAGGGGCGCGAGGTGCTGCTGCAGATCAACCTGCGAGAAGTCAAGGTGGACCCCGAGGTGGACCTGCAGGCCATCGCCAAGAAACTCGACGGGTACTCGGGCGCTGATATCACTAACGTCTGCAGGTGAGATATTTTAATAACTATCGAACCTCCTTAATCCGACCCTATCGCAAAATCCGTTCTCAGTGGACCTCTACTAACTATAAACTACCTCCCTGAGTTAGCCCTTGACTACAATCTCACCTGATAGTAAGTGATGATGCAGTCTAAGATGGAAGCGGGCTAACTTGTTAGGAGGAGGATGAAAATCCACACCTCTTTCGGTTTCTACACGACATCGTACCGGAACGCTAAATCGCTTGGCCGTACGTCTTTGTCGGTAGGGGGTAACTAGCCACGGCCGAAGCCTCCCACCAGCCATATGTTACAGGACCTCCGTCTTGTAAATCCACCGCGCATACCACTGCGCCACGGAGGCCGTCAATCAAAAATTCTGTCTTAGCGGACGTCTACTAACTACAAACTATCTCCCTGCCAAAACATCAAGGTGCAGGCCTTTGTTAAGAAACTAGATGGGTACTCGGGTACTGATATTACTAATGTCTGCAGGTGAGATATTTAAACAACTTGCTTCGTCCGCCTATAGACCTTAATACGGTCCTGCCGCAATTTTTTTTATAATATGACCAATATTCCCATTCCCCTCCAACTAGTCGGAAAAGACTGTGCTAGGAGTGGGTACGACAATAGACCAACAGGGTGAGGATCGAACCACCACCCCTCGGTAATGAGTCCAACCGCTCTTACCGTTGAGCTATTGAGGCTTCCGATTCGATCCCGAGGTCACTGTTGGACTTTGTTAAGAAATTGCATGGGTTCTTGGACGCTAATATTGCTAATGTCTGGTGAGATATTTGAGACTTTGAGACTTGAAAGTCTCAAAGAATGACCCAGAATGGGTGTGTACAAGCAGCATGATGAAGCTGGTGAAACCCTTAAAGTTTTGAATTTTGTATTTGGAATGGCTACGACACTGTTCTGTTCCATGCAATCCATCTTCCTATTGTAATAGGCTCTAAAATAAGATGAGAACTTTAGTATCAGAGTAAAATTAATTAAAAATTTAACCATAATAACATCACTTCACAATATATTTAGCTACTCGTTACTACATCAAACTGACTTAATTATATTTCGTATACATAAAATACTTTAGCTTAAAGACTTGTAACAAGACAACAGTTGATACTCAAGTCACTCTCCCCGCCTATCCCAAGTAACCCGTAAAAATTACACAACAAGAGATGTGGACGGCTCGAACGCCACGAGCAAAGATTACAGTGTATTATTGGAAATAGATAGGCTACTCTAATTTTTTTCGGAACGCCTGTGATAGCGCCATCTAGTAACTAGCTACGGTATTTTTAGTATAGTATCCATTATGTTATAAAAAAGATAATGCATTTTTTTTTTATTTACGTTCTTCTAAGTTTCCATGGCATGGCCACGAGCACACTGAAGCCGTCCGTACCGCAAGTCGTTGCACGCGGAGATAACACTATTAGTCTATAATCTGTGTATGTTTCATTTACAGGGATGCCTCAATGATGTCCATGCGCCGCAAGATAGCCGGCCTCAAGCCGGAGCAAATCAAACAGCTGGCCAAGGAGGAGCTGGACCTGCCCGTCACCAAGCAGGACTTCATGCAGGCGCTGGAGAAGTGCAACAAGTCCGTGTCCAAGGGTGACATACAGAAGTATCTCTCGTGGATGACAGAGTTCGGCTCCTCTTGATTGATGTAGACTTTACAGTACTTACAAGGACTTATATGTATACAGGTGTTGAGGACTTTATCAATGTATATTGGACTAGGAGTTTGGGATAGCGAGTAATACCGCATTTTATGAAGGTCGAAAGTTTGTTTATGTGACGTCTCCGAAACAAGCCGAACGCACGCCTCTATTCAGAAATTCTGATTGTCCTTTAGTACAAAGACCTCCTCCAAGCTCTTCCACAATAGGCTACTCGCCTGCTGTACAAAACTAAGAAGATTTTTTGCACAGAGGCAGTTTAGATGCCTAGAAACTCTAATCACATTTTTATTTGTGAAAATAATCTCGTAATTGTAATATTTTTATAAAACAAAATTGTATTTTTATCACGTCACCGCAAACGCCAATCAAACTGTAACGTCATTCGCTACAAGGCATCGGTTTGTGATTGGCGCTTGCGGTGACGTGATATAATCATATCTCTGCAAACGCCAATCACGCTGTTATCTCTTTGAATGACGTCACTTGCTAATGTGTTGTGTTTCGGCGGCACACATTTTACGTAGATATTTTTCATTTATATTAAATTTTTTACTGTTTAAATATACTTCCATAATTCAGTTTAAACACTGTTTACAAAAGAGGCAAGTAGCCTATTCTCGATCCCTTGCAGATTTTGTCCAGTTGCCCCCTGCCACTGAAGACCGAAGCAGAGATTTCGCCCATCTCTGCTTTAGTCTTCCTCTACCTTTGCATATGACTTGTATACCATTAAATACCATTAAACGTCGAAAAGATTGCATCCGACTGTATCAAACATGGTAGCCGATTATTGAGTTAAGACTTTATTGACTTTGGAAGGTAGCAGGTTGCAAGGGTTCATGTTGCATGACCTGCTGACCCTCAATAGTCCAAATATAAAATTCTTAAATTCTTTTAAATAATTTCTTCAGCATAATATCAGTCGCTTAGCTTCGCGGCAACCTTTCGAGAAACACGATTAAAGATTAAACTTTAAGGATGTCAGCAAAGGGTTGTCGCGAAGCTAACCGACTGAGGACCATGATTCCTCATGATATCCAGAGAGACGATCTTGGCATTCAATGGATTCGCCGTGTGGCAGAGGGAAACACTGGGAGCAATGCACCGGACTTGTGACAGATGGGTGTAGGATTAAGGACATCATAATTGGCTAGTACGTAATATGACCATAGACTGATAAATTTTTAACCATCATAAAAAAGAGGAATGTCTGGCTATCGCAAGCTCTCGTTCTAAGGCCTGAGGGTGCGTCAACGATATCTCATGACGAGGAATAATAGCGGCCGAATCGAATATATCGCTTTCTCATTCATCCCGTCGCAACGAAAGAGAGAGGGATATCTTCAATTGGGTTGACGACTGTGTTGGAATACATTGATTTTGTGAGATATTCGGGAAAATAAGGTCAATATTATAATAGATAAAAAACAAAGAATGTCGGGATGTTTGTAAAATAAAGTTATAAAATTCCAAAATCAATCAAAAATCTTTTAACATAATTAGATGATACATACATGATTATTTCCTTTCATTGAGTGTGACATTTTTTGTTATCAGAAGTATACAAAGATGAACGCACAAATAACAATGATATTTGTAATTTTGTTTGTCCGCCCATACAAATCTAATGAACGTGACATCACTATTGGACCGTATTTAATATGAGGCGTATTTAAGCGATCCTAGGCAGCGCCGCAAAGATGTCCTTATATCTCCGAAAGTAGTTATCGCAGATATACAGTTATTCTATAAAGTTGCTTTAACTTTCGTCATCCCTGTTACGCCGCTATTGGTCGATCACGTTATCTCGTTACAAGATATGTCGTCGTCGCATGCAATGCCTACTGGTGGTTTGACAGACTGTGGTTAAAAGACACATTTTAATAGTTATCGCATCTCGACCAATGAACGTCCACTACTATTTTAATAGGTAATTAAGTATATTCAGTCAGAGGTAATCAGTAATTATACAAGTAATTAAATTAGTGAGATCTAAATTTATTTTCATGTTACCTATATTTAGACTTTGTTCTTGTGTGTGTCTATGAATTGACGCAATATGTCTTTCATTTGACGTTACGTTTTTTATTTCATAGACACTACACATGCAAGGTGCGTTAATGTTTTAAATTTGATTCGCCACTGACTACAATATACCGGATTTCAACATATTTTTTTAGAGTGAGGATCACCAAAGATTTTTTGGTGATCTTCACTTACTTGGATCGCTTGTGTCATGTCTTTACTCTGTGGAAAAATATTAAATATGACGGGAGACGTTTTTCCTTGGTATATTCCATTTTGTAGGTATTTTATATGAACAAAAATTTTCATTGTTAATTATTCAAAATAATTCAGTAAAAATACAATTATAGCCTGGTCGGAAAAATAAGAAACCTCGCCTCACCTCGAACTAATTTATTTCAAGCGCAGACGGTTAAAATATTTGTGGTGCCTTCAATCTGGTTTTATATTTCTCTACGCCTATCATGCGACCAACGACATATCTCCTGACTAGAAATAGACAAATTTTAACCAATATAGGCCCTACCGGAAATAACGCTATCATTCATTGCGATGAGACAATACAGACGGGACCAGGACAAGTCAGTATTCGTCGATATTTTGTCTGTTTCTCTTCACTTGGTCCCATGCTAGTCCTACTGGTGAGGCTATAAATGTATTATTTTTGTGTTCTGTTTTTGATTAATGCATGTTTTCTAAATCAAGCCCTCTCAGGTGCAAGAATATTGGAATATTATTTTGAGTAATTAAATAAATTATTTTTTTGTAAACATAGACTGTAAAACTCATGCTGCTGTGCCCTGACAAAACTAAATGTTTAAAAACATCCATTTTTAAGAGATCGAAGTTCTTTGTTTTCACAATAGAACTCTATTAATTGATGAATATTATTAAACTGCTTTGAGAAAAATTTAGTACGGCTGTGCCGCTTTTGTTTGGTCGACTTGCGTGGGCACTACCGTGCCACCAAATGCATGCATTTTTCAGTATTTTAAAGTATTAAAAAAAAAATTAAATGTCAGTATATGTAAACATATGCGAGAACCTCGTTTATGAGTTTTTTGCCACAAAACACTGTATGGTACGGCGGTGTGATGAAATTTTCAAGATTAAACTCAGTTATGAAGCCTTTAATTTTTTTTTACCAATATTTCGTCTACAATATATTTTAGTCTCTGAATGACATTCTACTGCCTTTAAAATCCATTTGTACAAGGACTGTTTCAGTATTAGAAAAGTATAAATCCTTAGCATATCCACAGTAAGCCATAATATATTATGTGTGTTTGTGCAGACGACATTCCCTTTGGAGTATGTAATTGTGTAAATAAAATTTTGGGTTTGCTGTTTGAAATGTTAAATTTGTGTATAGCAAGTTACAGCTTTTGAAGTATGCTACTATTACAGTGTTTTTGCATCATTCGATATCTATAAGATTATATTTGTACATATTTGAGTTTACACATTTTTATTTTAATCTAGCATTACAAAAATTGTAATGCTAGATTAAAATTTACATAATTTACAGAGTTTTAAGTTTTGATAAAATATAAATCAGTAATATAACTAAGAGCATCTGGTCTCTTTTAGGTTATATCACTAACGTCAAATTAAAATGTACCTAATTTGTATCATTGTAAAGGTTAATTTGGGGTAAAATGCAATTAATAGTACAAAATGGAGGATCATTTATACTAATTGTGGATAACATTTATGCGTTTTAAAATTTTTTTCGTCTCCTAATCTTCGATTGTCTGATGCGGAAACACTTGTATGTATAATATTATATTAACGATTTGTCGAATGTGTTGTATATCATTTAATAAATTCTTCCATTTTGTAATATATCTGTAACAATATACCGTCTGTTTAATTTAATCTTTGACTGACTAGTGATCTTTGCTTATTTATCGTTGTTTTATGATCAACACATTCGTTTAGTCGTTAATGTATTGGGTTAATAAACATAGCGGTTAATATTTTACAAAATAACACAGTTTTCGCGTGAGATCTGTCATCACATTCATTGTTATTGTATTTAAATAAATATTACCGTGATCTTTGTACTTAAATTAGATTATTTACGAGATTTATTAGTTTAGAATAATTTTATGCCATAACTAATTTATATTATGTACTTTTATAGATTTTTTTATAATTTGTCAATAATGTTTAATAATATGTTATTTAATAAAAAAAAGAATTTGAAATGTATGTTTGGCATGTGTATCATTCGCTCAATTTTTGAAATAATAAAACATTAAATGTATTTAAGTAAAATGGGATTAAGCTATCAATGTACAAAAAATATACTTCTCGACATTGTACTTTCTTTGGTCTTGCAAACGAAAGAGCTTATAAAATTTAAGTATCCCAAAGGTAGATGCAAAAAAAAAATCATAATCAATGTAGATGACAAGAAAGTATTTTTAAATATTTTAGCACCCTTAGTGAATTTTATACCTACCGATTTTACACAGATAAAACTTGTATGTACGTATCATTAGAACAAAAATTTATGCCATGAGAATAAAAGTAAAAATTAAGAAGAAATTAGCTTTCGTTTGGTTTGAAAACTTAACTCAATCTAAAATTAACATCTATTTCTCGCAGTTTCTTCTAATAAAATAGATTTATGAAAAATATTACATTTGTCTAAGTCCAAGTCCAAGTTATATCTGTTGTAAAATCTACACAATTCTACATAGTAAGTACTTGAAGTTAATCTATGTTAACACACTTACATTCATAATCAAAAATTAATTGTTAACATCCAATAATGCTAAATTCGTGATATTTTGTGACGCCTTAAAAACTAATCGGTCCATGGCTGGTTAAAGAAAATTGAAAAGATGATATTTTTGCATCAGTGTTAACAATAATTTCTATGAACATAAATAATAAATATAAAAACATTCCATTTGGTGTATTATTCCTTTCTTAGTTTATTTACATCCTTTGCTAGCAGAAAAAAAAGTTCCTGGTTCTTATGAATATAAAACACTAGCGGACTCGGTCAAGCTTCGCTTTGTCTATATGCACTTCTCCCCTACCCCTACCCAACCTCTACCATACTGCCATAGCAACGTTTCCCGAACTTTATTCTACTGAGACCCGGTAATTTTTTAACTCCTTCGAGATCCACTAAGTTTTTGGACCCATAGTACCTATCAAACCGCCCGTCGAGCGATCATTATTGTCTCGTTAGTCAAGAAATAAAATCGACGATCTGCTAGTACGTATTTAAAGTCGCAGCATTGCCTCCATAATGCTGCCCTGCGACCCGGTATTTTTTTTGGCGACTGATGGGAAAAGCTGTACCATAGCCGTATCCTCCTAGCCCGCTCACTACAGGGATACACTGCGCAACGAAACATCTCATGTTCTGAACGGACTCGAAGTTTGGCGCATACTTTAATAAACTGCGTTGCTTATACACGATACAAGTAGTGTATCGTTAGACCATTAAAAAGAATGGACCTGTTTCGCACCCAAATTCACCAACAAAAAAGTCTGTTGTTTTTTGAGGGGGACGAGGTAATCTCACATATCGAAAATATTTAACACCATTAAGTATATTCTGTGTCCATACATTACATTCAACTATATACTTGACTCGCAATACACACACGCGTAATTTTGTACAAAGACTAACCAGCACATCGCTTAAACTATCCACAGAATATATAAGAATATTCGATTACTTGATCGAGTTTTTTGCTGTTCAGTCAAAAGAATCGATTCTTTTTAGAAATCGTTTTTATTACAAAGATAAATTTATGGTAGAAACACTTACAAATGAAACGTCCATCTTTTACTAAACTACAAGTTTTTGGCCATTTTTTATGCCATTCAACTACACAAACCGGCATTTTTAGGGAGCTCTTTACATGACGAAAACAATTACAACAATGCAACATCGATTCTATTGCAACAGTTTTTATAAACGCGTTAGATCATTGATTCTTGATCTTTGACAGAGGGATAACGGTTTACGATGCAGGTACTTTCTTTTTAATGGTCTAATTGTGTATCACAAAATATAATCTCACGTAGAATCTACATTTTAATTTTAGAAAAAAACGTAAATATTTAGTACGTTTAGTTTTACAGTATGTTTCGCTCTTTTCAGAGCTAGATTTTAAATAAAAAAAGGGAATAGTCTCCCATTTACACTTCAGAAACATAGGAGGTCACATTTAATTTAACCTGGAAATGGCCATTATTGAAAACTACTATTTAAAAAATAAAATACTATTTAGAACTTATATTAATAACAATATGTTTATAAAAATAATCGAATCTTCAGTTGGAACAGCAAAACATCGATCAAGCAATCGAATATTCTGTGTAACGAATCAGTGACGTGCTTGTTAATCTGTTTAAACGCGTAGGTATTGCGGATCAAATTTATAATAGTGTGTACAGTGTAGTGTAAGGTCACAAAATATATTTATTAGTGTTAAATATTTTGGACGTGTTAGTTTTCCTCGGCCCCAGCTTGTCCTCCTCAAAAAATGACAGACAATTTTGTTGGTGAACTTGGGTGCGTTAGGTGCGTTATATGTCCGTCAATTCCGTCAACATCGATGTTATGTTATTTTACGTATAGCAACATCGATGATAGTCGTTAAACTTTTAAGAGAAATTTAAAGAAATGAAAAATAAAGACTATGCGAGTGTAGAGTCTGCCAATCCGCATTGGGCCAGCGTGGTGTACTATTAACCTAACCCTTCTCATTCTAAGAGGAAACTTGAGCTCAACAGTGAGCCGAATTACGTTGACAATGAATGATGATGTAGATGACAAACAAGCTTCGTGTTGAACTGCATTATACCATTGTGTACTTAGTTCTAGATAAATTTGTAAAATGGTGGTATGGTAAATAAAAGAATAAACCTTGGCTTTGTTGTGAGCTCTTCTCGGAATAAGGCGCCTTTGGAACCCTCGTAACTTTAATTTTAAGTTTTCGACTTTAATTTCCACAATTAAATTATGATAACCTGACGTTTTAAAAGTGCTTGTATACTAAGCCTAACTGAAATAAATGAATTTTGATATTTTATCATCAATGTTTTTCCTTTCAACATCGACGATCATCCAACATCAATGATCATCGAGCATCCCTACATTTGAGTGCCAAAGCAAACAGGTCTCCATAAAATTAGTTTTAAGTTGTATTCTCTCAAATTATATAATCTGGTTTCTGATAGACACGATGCAAGTAACTATGATTACAAAACATGATGAAAAGTTAGGAATTGAACAAATGTGCTGTAATTATCTGTATTTTGTATAACATTCCTTCTGTTATGTTGGTAACAACGTATCTGTTTAATCTGTAGTTAACGGGTCGCCAATATGGTTTTATCTGTGGCTCCTATAAATATTTTGTATTTTGGTAATCTTGCAACATTTTATAATTATTAATTCAACTTTGGGCTCTTTACTTAAAATATATTATACTTATCTACTTACATTTCATATATTGTAAGTGTTTTGCATTTGTTTTCGAAATCAACTTATAACCTGAACTTAGCTGCGAAATCTTGGCGCCAGCGGAAATATGGAAAGTTCCTAATGTTGGCAGTTCTGCAGTTCTACGTGGTCCCAGGAAATGTAAACATGCACAGATAATTTTTCTCTAATTTTCTATATTTGGTGCATATAGCCTAATATTTTTGTTGCACCCATGTATTAATGAAAATAGAATACATTTTAACATTGTTTAAGTGACTACAATATCCATAACTTCGGTAATTTTGTTTTATGTCACTGCAGTGAAGATAGGCAGAAGCGTCGTCAAGCGCTGTAGAATTTCAAGTCCGCTAATGGCGGACGCTAATAATTTTGGAAGTTTCGTGATTCTATTGTTCTGTTTTTAAGAATTTCTCTAATTTTTATATTCGGGAATGAGTTTTCCTATAAGTGATCTCGTCCGCAGTGTTATAAATGTGCCAGTGATATGAAATGTTCGGTGTGAACATGACAAAAGCGCCCGCTAGATATGTAACCTTTTCCATAACCTCGTTTACGCGAATGGAGTAGATATGTGATCGATGTGTGTGCAACGGTGAACGATTTTTCGTCAGATTCGCGTTACAATAAGTGCGAAGTTATTCGTCATTTTAGTGATGGAAGTGTCCGCGTCGCGGTTTTGCAATCCGACGCCCGTTTTCGATGTAACGTAAGTGAGCCGGTCGATCGCTAAAGCCAGTGTAAGCAGGGACGGCCGCCACCAGCCTAACATGGCTGCGACGCAGGCAGAGTCTCAGCGGAGCGATGCGAACGTAGACCAGGTTCCGTCGGAGCAGCTCAGTGACTCGCGGAACGTTCTGTTACAAAACGGCACCGACAAGACCGTCGGGCGCGTTCCGCCCGATGGCGTCGTGAACACAAAGAGTAAATCGCCGATGTCGGGCGAGCCGGGCGCGCCGCGCGACGCTGGCGAGGCGCCGGGCCACGAGCGGGGCGGCGAGCGCCCGATGCCCGACCAGTACGGCGCGTACCGGTACCCGGAGGGCGCGGACCCGTACTACGGCCAGAGGCCCGGGTTCCCCGGCAAGCCGCGGCCGCCGCCGCAGCAGCGCTTCTTCCCCGGACAGGCGGTGTCGCAGGCGCCGGGCCCGACGCCGACGCTCAACTCGTTGCTGCAGTCGAGCGGCGCGCCGCCGCACCGCTATGCCAACAGCTACGAGCAGCCGCCGGCCGGCTATGGGCCCGCGCCCGCCTGGCCGCCGCCGCGACCCATGCCGCCCTACAACCCGCAAGGGAGCCCGTACAGGAATTCAACCGTAAGTTTCTCTTAGCAAGTCTATCAAGTTGTGCATGCCCTAATCTCAGCGGTAATGATATGATAATTAAATACACTGAACTAATTAATTGATTTAAATGTGTAAACAGCTGGGAAAACAGCTTTGTAATCATGCATTTAAATATGAAGATACCATATTGATGTAAACAAGATTTTCACTAGTCAATGGCAAATTTATCTGTCATATCATACTACTTAATATGATATTTGTAAAATTCAAAGCAGAACAAACTTACAGAATTAAGTAATTAGTGATATACTTAATCATATGCAACTAATATGTTGTTTGGTATTGGTTACTCTGTAGTATTATTATTACAAGAAACTGTAGTACACCAAATATTATTAAAATTAAACAAAAAACAGTATTAGAAGAAAATTTCATTTTTACTTTCTTATTTGAGCCCTTCATTCTACTCATTTACATATTTGGAGCAATGTCTTAAATCTCTGATAGGTCTGTTGAATGTAGACGTTTATTTGAAGAAGAACTAAATGTACATTACCTTTTTTGGTGATCAAGTTATTATTCTTATAACATAATGAGGCTTGTTGTAGAAACTTAAAAAAGTTTTAAAAAAGATTCTGATGAATTGATAACCTCCTCCTTTTTGTGAAGTTGGTTAAAAACAATAGTAGAGTGGGTCTCATCATATTGATATTATTTAACTTGGGTATATAACAAAGAAGTTAATTATATTTTTAAAAATGATGGTGAGTAGTTATATGCTATTATAAAAACAAATTAAATTAACATAAATATTATTTATATACTATATATAATAAAATAAAATACTATATAAAAACTAAATTTTGAACCCTTTGCCTACAATGCAGACAGCATTCCTGTGCTTAATCAGAAATGTAATTATTTTAAATACAATATGGCTAATTGTCGAAGTTTTACTCTTTAATTGTATTAAGGACTTTTATGCATGTGAATGTCAATCAATTCATAATGAAAGGATACAACCGCTCTCCGCTTCAGAGCCTGTAGGGATGCTGCAGAAATCATTAATAAAATAAATGCATTGTATGCAATCATGCATGCAAATGCATCATTTGAGATACAGATGAAAAATAAATTGGACCTCTGTATCTTGAACATTGCCAAATTTACCATTGTTCGCTTTTACAAACTCTACAATTCTACCATTTCAAATTATTTAAGAATTTCAAGAATTTCAGTTCTTTGATTATTGCTGCCGATAGAGTTGATCCTCATATATCCCAAAGTGAGCCATTGTGTCAAAACTACCAGAAGTACATTAACATTGGGAGGCATCCTCAGTTAAAAGACCTCCACCTGGAAAGGACACAAGCAGAACTTGGTGGTCCCATTAGAGCATCTAGTATAGAATATCCAAGACCTGTACGCCTAGCATGTGACCAAAGACATCTTATGCAGAGAAATAGAAATATTTAGACCAATGGCGGCAGAGTAGTTCCCAGTTCCATCTCTTTTGCCCCAACACAATTAAAGAGATAGAAATATTTCTGGTTGCACATTATTGGTTGACATTTGTTTTGATGAGATACATTGTTTGGTTTTTCATTAGGCTCACTGATTGAATGGAGCCGAAGCTAAAACTTTCCAGAACAGTTGTCACATATACTTTTCGAAAAATTACCTACCACTGACTGTTATGCCCAAAAACACAAGGAAATATAAACTTTAAAATTAGAAATAAAATGTTTAGTACTTGTAGAGCTTACTGTGCTATGGGAGACAAACATTTTGAAGGACCACAGTTTAAATGTATTACCAGCAAAATATCTCTATAACATGTTTATAGACCTTGACGTCACTTGGATATCCTTGACGATACACCTGCTGGTCTGTCTTTTCTTTCGTCTGGGCTGTTTCCGCACTTGGCCATGTGATTGGCCGTTGTATGTGGGTCCTTTGGTGTAGGTCCCCGCACTAGAAGCTTGTTGTTCCATTACCAATCCAAAGTTTCAGACCAATCTCTGGACCATAATGACTGTTAAGTATATCATTTCGGACCCTGCACATCCACATAAGTAGTGTCCCTCCAGGAGCGAGTATATTAATATACCATGTTGGCCTTTTAAGGCAGAATGTGTAGTCATAGTCACTGATGTCAGATAATCTTGTGAATGACAAAGAAAATGTCAGTTTTCTTGTGTTCTTGATGCAGGTCTTCAAGAAGTCCCTGTTTCACGTTGACCCCTTCAGATAGATTGATTGATTGATTGTGATAGTCCCAAACTAGATTTCTCCTCCACTGGGTGCCTCCAGGTACATCAACAGTTTCTTGGCTGGGATGTGTTTTCCCTCCTTCGTGCTTACAAAGAAATGCCCTATACTTGGGCCATACTCTATGTACAATGTTTCCCAACAAAAAATGTGGGTATAAATCACTAGTCATTTCACATCTAATTATAATTATAATTAACTTGTTCTTTATTTAATGAAAATAAACTGGATTAATAAGCTTAGAAAAGTTTGATATAATTAATAAATTTAGAATAACATTTAAAAAAAAATTATACATAATTTAAAATAAATCCTACCTAATATTATAAATACCTAATATTATAAAGCTGAAGAGTTTGTTTGTTTGTTTAGTTGAACGCACTAATCTCAGGTACTACTGGTCCAATTTGAAAAATTATATCAGTGTTAGATAGCCCATTTATCGAAGAAGGCTAATTATCCCTGAATTCCTACGGAAATGGAAACCACGCGGTTAAAACCGCGCGGCGTCAACTAGTAAATTATGAAATGACATGCATTTTCTACCTTCATATCTTAATTAGTTTGTTGGTAAACAGATCTGTGTCCATACACATTCATTTTTAAAACAATATGCATTTTTACTTACAATTGTGCTGCTAGTGAAAAAACTGAAAACTTAAGTCTGAAGTTACATAACCTCTAAATTGCAAAATGTATTTTGCCTCAGATATGACCTTAACCTCTGCAAATCTAATATGTCGTTACAAAATTCATGTATGTCGAAAATACAGTGTAAACTCTATATAACAACACTATAGCGACTGTACATTTTATAGTGTTATAGAGAGTGGATGTTATATGGAAAGAAGAAAAGTGTATGAGTAGAACTTTTTCGTCAATACACAGTGATTTTCTTCTACTAGCCATGTTTACTATTTGAAAGGTTGTGAGCATCTAAGAATATGACAACATATTAAGTCCATGACTTCTAATTATTAGTCATGGTCAACAACAGTACACTTGCAATCCCAATTTGTAAACAAAAGAAAGAATTTCTTAGACAGTGTTTTTTGCAAGTTGCCGATAGTCTGGTTTATTACTGGCCAGGACTATGAGATGAACATCATAGTAAAGCGACATAAGGACGTAGACAGCTGCACGATTTTCACTAATTCTGGTAACTTAAAAAGTACTTTTTATTACTTAATTGTTGTTATTGAGAATGGGTGTAACACTATATGGAGTGCATCATTGTATGGAAGGCAAGCTAAACCAATCAAAGCCATGTTATGTCGACGTTCTAGCGAGTTTGTTGTTAAATCGAGTGACATGGGTTTACACTGTATTCCTATTGTCAAAGACAATAAAACAAATTAAAAAATGAGGGTATAAATCACTAGTAATTTCACACCTAATAATAATTATAAACAAACCATGCATAATTTAAAATAAATAGGTTATGAATGACGTACATTTTCTACCTTAGTTTCTAATTTCTTTGTTGAAATATACAATTTTCGCAGAGGTATGCGTGGTGGATTTACAAAACGGAGGTCCTGGGTTCGATCCTCGGCTGGGCAGATTGAGATTTTCTTAAATTGTCCAGGTCTGGCTGGTGGGAGGCTTCGGCCGTAGCTAGTTACCACCTTACCGGTACCACCTACCTAGCAATTTAGCGTTCCGGTACGATGCCGTGTTGAAACCGAAAGGGGTGTGGATTTTCATCCTCCTCCTAACAAGTTAGCCCGCTTCCATCTTAGACTGCATCATCACTTACTATCAGGTGAGATTGTAGTCAAGGGCTAATTTATTAAGAATAAAAAAAAAAATACAATAAACAGAGAAGTGGAGTGTTAGTTAACTGTCAAGGAAATCCTTAATTCCTATGCCCATTGACCATTGACCCATATACTAGATAAATTATTATATTTTGGAGAGAAAGATCAAGAAATTTCGAAATTTGTTGTTGTTTGTCTTGTTTCTCCTTTCCATGTTGGATTCATATGAAAACTTTCCTTCTGTAGCTGTTTAGGACTGCAATGATATGGAATTCTATAGTTTTCCAACCACATTGTTGAGTGTTTGGTAAAGAGTGAATAAGGGAAATTTATTCCATTGTCATCATGTGTGATTATAGCCAAGCGTAAATCTATATAGGATAAGAATACACATAAATTGATCACTGAAGTACCAAGTGTAAGGTGTATCACTACCAAGTATGCTACTCCAAACTACTGATAATTTCTTGAAAGAAAGATATGCCTAATATTTTATACTCTAACCCGGGGGGTTTTTTAACATTCTTAGGGGGGTATCTCGGGTTATGTAGTTGATACTTGGTAACAAATCCCCATTATATAATGATTTTGATAGCTAAATAAAAAAATCATTATATAATCATGATGAACCTCCGCAAAGTAACACCTGCTTCTATCCGAGAAATCCCCAGTACCTCAAAGACATTATGATGCATAGGCTGCATACACTTTAGGACAGAAAAGTACTGTCATAGTAATTACAAGCAAGTATTTTTGTACTATAATGAGTATAAAATCTTTTTCACAAAAAAGTTAACGGACTTCAAAATTGCACTGCTCTAAAAAGCGAAAAATAACATCATACCTATATCCTTTCTATTGATAGGTTTGAAGGCGGTGCTATGCCAATTAGGCTCTTAAAGTTTATTGGTTTTTGGCACCGCCTTAAAAACAATCAATAGAAACTAGACTAGCTATCTATGATCTTTAATTTTTTTTGTATTACTTGTAATAATATTTATTTGAATACAAAATCTGTTTTATGCTCTTTTGTATAATTGTGTCCATAACAGGAAGGAAAACGTAATTTATATTTTATTTTCAATAGAGGATAATGACTTTCAATATCACATTTAAACTTTGTTTAGCTTCAATCTTTGCTGAGATTACTTAATTATTATGTCACTTTGTTTTATTATGGACTGTTGTTACGTGAGTTATTAGTATGAATGAACATTGTGTTCATTTACACGTCACATACCTACACACAATTAGTAGGTAATTACTACATGAATCATAATATAAGAAAAGAAACATTAGCAATTTTAATTAAGTAAATGTTAATAACAATTTATTGTCCGATTATACGTTTTTCATTCACAGTTTGAAAACGTAAGAAAGGCAGCGTGAACGCTGTCGATTTACAATTTTACACTCGCCATGGCCTGTACCGGTTGTTACTTGCTAGTTGCAAAAGGGAAAAAAGAAAAAAAAAAAAACTGTGCAGAGGAATAACAAAGCTGGCCCCGCCGTTAGCGGATATAAAAACGAAAGCGCACTGCGATAGTGAAAGTTTGATGTGTAGGCAAATATTACTCGCTTCCAGGCGGAGATTTGTGCGTCAGCCTCCCAGTTACGAAAGGGGATAAAGGCAGCCGCGACGCGACGGTTCTACGGCGTTCCGTGTTACCGTCGCTCGCACTCTCCGCAGTATACATTATGTAGAGCCAGCCGGTGGAGGGACGCGTTTGACGGATCACAGTTTCAACGTGAATGGAACTTGACATTTGACACGTGCAACCAGCGTCGCGTGAATTCGAAAGGGTTTCACGTAGCTGCCGTATCTGGGTGTCATGTTACTTGTGTCGGTGTCCACAGTTGATCTGAAATGACATTCCGATAAATACTACAGTTATACTAGTAGTATACACCACTTCGAGTCTGCTTCGAACAAGAGGCGTGTGGCGCCGCAATATACGAAACTAGCGGACGGCCTCCGTGGCGCAGTGGTATGTGCGGTGGATTTACAAGACGGAGGTCCTGGGTTCGATCCCCGGCTGGACCGATTGAGTTATTCTTAATTGGACCAGGTCTGGCTGGTGGGTGGGTGGTTTAGTTACCACCCTACCGACAAAGACGTACCTCCAAGCGATTTAGCGTTCCCGTATGATGTCGTGTAGAAACCGAAACGGGTGTGGATTTTTATCCTCCTCCTAACAAGTTAGTCCGCTTCCATCTTAGATTTCATCATCACTTAGGTGAGATTGTAGTCAAGGGCTAACATTTAAAGAATAGTAAAAAAAAAAAACTATCGGACGCCCGCAACTTAGTCCGGCATTAGACTTCGTAAATCCGGCCCTCTTGAAAAATCTGATCTTAGCTGTAGGACGTTTACTATATAAACTACATCCCTGCCGAATTTCATCTTTGTGCGTCAAATGGTTTTCGACATTTCGACATATCCTTATACTTAAAGTTAAAATATATATTTTTCATTTTGAGTTAATGTCCCAGCCGGGTATAGTAGCTGTACAGTTCGGCATGTTGCAATATCAATGGACTCGAACTTAGATGCATACTATACTGTAATATTATTATTTTTGAAGGCTGGACGAAAGCGTAAGAAAAAACGGTTTGAATGTCCCTCTACGCTTAGGCCAGCGCTAACTTGTAAATCATGAAAAAAATATGTAAGGCCGCTCTTGGTATTGTTTATGTTCTATTTATTTAGCTGTTTCAGCACTGCAGGCCATTGCCATTCGTTTCTATAATAACGGCACAATGTTTTCGTCGCTATACGATTTAGACTGTAGGTACACTTTTAAAGGATGTAACGCCAAAACGGGAACCGGGAATCACAATGGACATTTTCAACAAACAAAGAGTGTATTTAAAAATGTCACGACGAATTTCCAAGTGGCAGCGGACGGAAAGGAATTTGAACCCAAATGCAATAGAATAGGGTCGTCAGCGGCGGCATTTCTCCGGAGTTTAAATCCTAGTGCGGTTTGTTGCCGTTCCGCACCGAGCCGCCATAAAACAATGCATCGAGCACGTGCTGTTTACACTTTAGAGTTCACATCCAAGGTCGTACGCATTTGTAAGGATGGACCTGCGTTGTGTGTTGTGTAGGCCGAACAAATACCGGTTACGTAACTGTCCCACTTCCCACGGTGCAAGCCGCTCTTCCGTCCCTCAAGGCACTCGGCAATTAGCCCATTTGTTTATGGGGTTGTGATTTACTGCTTCGTAGTTGTTTTTTTTTTTAATTTTCACCGTTCAACTCCAACCCCTTTCTCTTTTATTTGGATCCGTTCAATGTGCACTCGACGCTAAATCGTTTGAATGGCAAGTGCTTGCAGGTTTGCTGTGAGGGCCACGTAGACAATTGCCGAACTGAATGTCGTGAATATTTTAGCCGTTTCCTTGTTTCACACGTGTTTCCACGCGCGTCCGGATAGTCGTACAATCGGTGGTCGATTGCTGTGTGTTTTTTTGATTACTCGTATAACGCATTTGCTTTCTGTGTATCTGAACACACTTGAAGGTAGCGCCAGCTTTGGGATCAAACTCTTTATGTATTTTTTTTTCATTTTATAGAACCGTTTTAACTTATTTGTAATATAAAGAACAGAAACTAAGAGTACTGAAGGAGAAGGTTGAGTTACACATAGTTTTTGTGTTTCGTATATGCGATAGTTTCTTTCTATATAATCTTGTTTTGTTAAGATTGAAAGAAACCGTCGCTCGCGTTGAACAATCGTGCATAGTCAATCTATTTCGGGAAGTCTGTTCGTTCGTTTGTGTGATACTGAAGGAGTGTTATCACAGCAGAGTGCAGTCACACATGCATATTCAGTTTTGCACACTAAACGCTTGACTGTACACCTTATTCACTACACACACAGCCAAAGTGATTCTTATAAATAGATTTTTTTTAAAGAATATTTGCCATTTAAGAATTTAAACTATCGTTGAGTATTATTCATATATTAATTTATTATGAAAACTGCTAAAACTCACGTCGGTGTATACGAACCAGCTCATGACTAAGGGCCCCGTAAATAAATAAATGATATTTGCTATATTTTTTGTTAATTTGACCAATAATCACATTCCCTTGCAACTATAGTTAGGAAAGACTGTATTAAAAGTGGGTACAAGTCAGTCAGTCAATCAATTGTCAGGCAGGCAAGGATCGAACCACCACCTCTCGGTGACGAGAGTCCCTTTACCATTGTGCTATTGAGGTTTATTTTTTATTCACAATAACTGAGCCTAAATGATGTTCATCGTAAAGCATTATATGACACTAATTGAGAGCTCTTAATGTTATGGGCACTCCGATTTTCGCATTCCGTATTGTACGTAGTCGCTAATCAATTATGATAACACGCAATCACGTACCGCGTTCGGCACTACAATAAGTATGTATCGTGTGTACACAGTGATTAATTCATGAATGGCTCAAATAAACAAGCGTTGCGTTGGAATTAGTCATTTATCTCGAACGCATTCGTTGTTTACCCACAATCGTGTTAGATAGTTGTCGATAAGGAGACACGTGGTTTGCCGGGGTCGTCGACCCGACGTACTCTGCTCGCCGACAGCTCGGTAATAATAATAAAATGTTTCCGTGCGACTGGTTCAAGGGCGACCCGCTGATATCGGCGCCGGCTATATTTAGATTTAGATGTTTGATGCGGATACGCGCCGGGTTGTGCGTTTGTTTCACTCGTTTCTGGCGGCGGCATCGCTTTCACACGAAAGCTATACGTTTTTAAAGGAAAGAAAAAAACGTTTATTTTAAAATTGTGTCACACACCACAATGCCGAAGCACTGATGCAGCGTCCGATGCCTCAACCACCTGAGCAAGGCAAGACCAAAACTCAAGTAGCAGAAGCATCACCACACTGTCATGTTTGGCACAACCTTGAAAAAGGTACCAGCTCAACATTTTGCTGCATGATCCAAGCAGTTGCTGGAGCATACAGCACTGATTTTCAACTGATACCTTCATCTAGGTGACACGGATATGCATAGCCACGCAGCGACATAAAAATTTTGGATTTGACATCATCATTATCAGCATATCTAACCGACCTCCAGATTATACATATAGAAGAAGGGATGTGGAGCTAGGACCCACCACGCTGCTCCTATGAGGGATGGTGGTAATGTTAAATAAACCCGTGGTATGCGTAGTGGATTTACAAGATGGAGGTCCTGGGTTCGATCCGGCTGGGTCGGTCGAGTTTTCTTAATTGGTCCAGGTCTGGCTGGTGGGAGTTCGGCCGTGGCTAGTTACCACCGTACCGGCGCGCACGTACCGCCAAGCGATTTAGCATAGATAGATATTTTGTCAGATGTTGACTCTGTGACCCACGGGGGTGTAACCGTCTAGACTGAGAGTTTTTATTAAAAAATTTTAGAAGAAAGAAAAGCTCAGTATTTTACTGTCCGACCCAGGAGTCGAACCTCGGAGCTTGTGGTCCGAAGCCACATAGGCTAACCACTGGACCAAAACGGGCAGTTTTGGATTTGCATGTTTTCTTTGATTACTTATAAAAGTCGATACTGATTTTAGTAGTTTCTAGGTAAGCGCGTTCTATTACAGACATACGCCGTGAGAGCGCCAATAGCTCAATGGTCAAGGAGCCAGACTTATATCAGAGAGGTCTAGGATTCGATTCGAAATGGGACTTTTCGCAACCACTCCAACCCCAATTTTTATCATTAGTGAGAAATTAGATGAGAAAGCGGAATATTATATACTTCAAGGATATGGTTAATATTTTTATAAGACGTCACTTACCATAAAGCTTGTTTGAAGTCACGCCTTAGCTGGATTATACAAAAACTGGCTAACATTTATTTGTCATATAATTTTTTTACCTATTTTATTCATCCGAAAAATCAAACAAATCCGGAATCAAATCCGGGACGTAGCTCGTAAATTTAGTAGAAATCGAGTTGTCTATTGAAAATAAAAAATCATTTACCCACTCGAGAATCGAACCTGTGACCTATCTGTCTTTTGCAAAGAGAATCTACATAAAACTAATTTCTTCCTGGTGATCTAGAATTGAATTCAAGTACGAGTATCTATACTTGAGTTCATTGTCAAGGATTTTTATGTCATCAAAACCAATCTTTTTCCTGTCCAAAGGTGTAGTACTTAATATGTAAATATCGTATGTGCGATGCATACGTTCATCATAAATAGACCATTGACAGTGGCGTGCTCAGGTTTTTAACTAGGGTAGGCAATATATGTACAAAATTGAATATTATTTCTCTAATACGTACAGGTTCACAATATCTTCATCAGGATAGACAGTGCACTTTTATATCTATGAAGTGCATGCCATTGAGCATTGTATAGTACGCCAGTGCATGGTTTACCAAAGACAGCAATCAATTTCTAAACTAAAGATAGAACAGTGCAGGGTGTACCATAGACAACAATCAATTTCTAAACGAGCAAAACACTGCCGATAGACAACAGAGCGACGCCGACTAAAACCGCCTTTGATTATCAATTAACGTGTTAGTTGATCGATATTCTATTCTCTTCGTATTTAGGGCGCCACGTTGCGGTGCGTAGTGCAGGCCCGAGTAAATTCGCTCTCACTTTCGTATCGCAATAGCGGTGTGTACATGAAAACGAGATGAATGGGCCCGACGGAGACCGTTCATTCTGAGGCCGTGATGTGGATTTCGTAAAATCAATGCGAGCCGTCTCGGACCCGCGTGGCCGATAATCGCGTCATTGTTGTGCTTGGATAATGGCCCCGGGGTCGACGACCGCTTAACTGCCGTCTATTAAAATTTCACTTGACATCGGCCGCTCTTGATTCGGACTGTGAACAAGCGGTTTTAGCGGGACCTGTGACGCAACAGGCGCAACTACTGTTTCATCGTCGTCATCAACCCATATTCGGCTCACTGCTGAGTTCGAGTCTCCTCTCAGAATGAGAGGGAGAGCCCAGTGGATATGACCTCTGCCTCCGATTCCGGAGGGTGTGGGTTCGAATCCGGTCCGGGGCATGCACCTCCAACTTTTCAGTTGTGTGCATTTTAAGAAATTAAATATCACGTGTCTCAATCGGTGAAGGAAAACATCGTGAGGAAACCTGCATACCAGAGAATTATCTTAATTCTCTGCGTGTGTGAAGTCTGCCAATCCGCATTGGGCCAGCGTGGTGGACTATTGGCCTAACCCCTCTCATTTTGAGAGGAGACTCGAGCTCAGCAGTGAGCCGAATATGGGTTGATGACGACGGGACCTAGCTGCAATGCTATACGGCAGAAGAGCCAGAAAGGTCGTCAGAAACCTGTATCGGAAAGAACGTCACGCGGCCTGCACTCATTCATACATGTAATGGGGTCGTTAAACCACCGTGACGTCATGTAATTGCCGTAACAGCCCTCTCCCCCTGTCCCCGTCCCCCTTTGAAATCAAAACGTCGGATTTATAACAAGGGAAACCTGTGTAGGTCAAGCCCATTATCTCCGCCTCATGTTAATATACAGGTTGTCCTAAATTTTGGTTGATGATTTGACAAAATTCACTCTCAGTGTTTTTTGTCTTGGTCTAAATTCTAAACTAAATAACGAGGTAAGATTTGATTTTTGGTTCTTACGATTTAACTCAAAAACTCCGTGACCGACTAGCTACATCTTTAACGAGTAACATTGGCTATATATTATTCTCGTATTCCGACGGAAACGAGAACTTCGCGGGTGAAACGGCGAAACGTCTGCTAGTGAATAATATAATGATTCGTCTCATACCTTCGTACAAAAGAGTATTCCATCATACGGCTTGAACATCTGAGTTAACCTAGTATTTTGTGCGTTATGAAACATTCCTTAATATGTATAATTAAAGCTTAAGAAAAACATAAGCCTTTTCTATACAATAAAATTATTGTAATTATAAAATAAGTATTTAATTGCCCATGTTGAACAAATTTTAATTGTCTATTTATTGTACAGCTGTTTTAGGGAGAACCCGGATGTTTTATGTAAACATTTTAAAGTACGCGTACATTTAAATATAATATATGTAATAATTCGAAAACCTTCATTTACTTGCTCCTACAAACATTTTAAATCTTTAATTATTATAAAAAAAAAATTCTTATCCTGACCCCGGAATATTACCGAGAAGTTAGTTACCTCATGGTTTATTGCTCAACAAACTGACCATTAAACTAATGAGGAAGTTATATTACTTAGATACACATGTATCATGTTTTTGTACTGTCTACTGCTTTTACGTCAACTTATTTATTAGTTAGTAGATCACCCTGTATTTTTGCCACAGAGCTAGACGGAAAACAGACATTGATACACAAGTTGTACCTAGTAGAGACACGTTAATTCAATTAGAGTTTGCTGATACGGCTTTGACCGGACAGTATGTGCTTAACTCGATTACGTCGTACAACAAAATGTGGTGTTATTGTTTCAGAAGAGTGCCATGTAACAAAGGAAACTGGTGTAGGTCAAGCTCATTATATACGTCTTGACTCTTATACTATGCCATATGCTAGAGAGTAAGAAAGAAAATAGACAGGTTTCCTTAAATAATAAGTTCACATGGTATTAGATGAAAAAGTATCCTATGAAATAACTAGTTTAGTGTACTAAAAAATATAGCATTTTTAACATGAAACTTCTCTTTTACCCATGTTAGTATGTAGTAGTAGAATTTACTCGTCTTGTTATACAGATCATTCGGGAAAATACTACCGCCAATACATTTCCATATTCCTGTCCGAAGAGTATGGCGTATGGTTGCCGGTAAAATTCAGGCACATGAGGCTTTAGAACATTTTCGTTAGGCTGATCCTAACGAAATCCTGAAGAAACCTGCATACCTATGAATTTCCTTAAATAAGCTAAATGTGAGTTGTTAATAATGATGATGATGATTCTGCTAGGAATTAAAGATACGTTAAAGATTTTTAATCCTCTTAACAAAGTGGATCATCTGAAAAAAAATTACCTTTTATTTAAGCTGTACAGTATGTGAACTCTGACACCACAGGCCAGCTCATTAACAATCACATGTAGGTTTATCTAATTATGCCGTCTGTGCTCAATAACAAGGTAGCTGCAACATTGTTACTAAGGCAAATACTGTGTAATGAGAAATGGTTACGTATGTATTGTGTTGCATGAAGAATTTAATTACGGCCAGCCTTCATGATGCGAACGGGGTGACGTAATACCTACACCGATAAATGTATATGAATGCTAAAGGGGCCACTGCCAAGGACCTCTGAACGCGAACGGAAAGGTAAATGACTTGTGGCGTATGCTTACCTATGTATAATCCTGACATCTACTGAATTGGTTAAAGTCTCTTGCATACTGACGTAACGGTTATGCGTTCTTGTGCCCGATTTGAATGAGTTGGTTTTGTAATTTGTAGTTATCATGATGACATATCTGACAAATTTGTCAGAGGTTTGACAAATATGGGAAATTGAAACCGTTGTAAAATTGAACTTTGAAATTAACTTGTCGAAACTCACGCAGTGGTATGTGCGGTTGATTTACAAGACGGAGGTCCTGGTTTCGATCCCCGGTTGGACTGATTAAGCGTTTCTAAATTGGTCCGGATCTGGCTTGTGGCAGGCTTTGGCCATAGCTAGTTACCAACCTACCGACAAAGATGTACCGCCAAGCGATTCAGCTTTCTGGTACGATGTCGTGTAGAAACCGATAAGAGTGTGGATTGTCAAGGGCTAACTTGTAGAGAATAATAAAAAAAAAAAGTAAAAAAAAAGTTACACTTAAACCTATAAAAAAGCTTACAAAAATTTTATAAAACTGGTTGTTATGTCGCTACTTGAAAGAAGGATAAAACGATAATCTCCGTTTTGCACTTTATATTCATTTTGTCCTTTGTAGTGTCTCAACTTAACTTTTCGTAGTTTTCTTTAATTCGAAGTGTCCGTGTTTGTTACAGAAAAGTGCCATTCATCCTAATATTAATAATTCAAAAGTGTGTTCGTTTATTTGTTATTAGTAAAACGAATAACAACTAGTTATTTGGTTTACTGTTACCATGGCAATGGTATAGTAATGCTTCTGTGGCATGCCTTTAAACCCATGATAACGATACAAATCAAATGAATCAAGCATTGAAGCACAGTTCATGCCATTCTGACTCTTAACACTTGTACGCCTTTCTGTTTACACCCCGTTGTGAAGAATTGCTTCAGAATATAAAACCTCGTTTGCCGCATCCATTGAAAGGCAGAAATATTTTTTTTAATCCCCGACTTGTCTGTAGATACATAACGGGCGGGCGCCTGTGTATTAAAGTAGGTATCTACATCAAAGGTCACGACCGCCGTCCTATGTACGCCAGATTGTATGTACCTAAAGGAGTTCTTTATTGAGCCATCTTGGGTGGGAAAGGGGTCGCTTTATTAGGTCAGTAACACTTGTAATCCCTCTGTTTGTTTACACTTGTTGAGCGTGCTATCGATCTCGCAGATTGACATTTTATCAGATGTATTTGGCGCAGAGGACAGTGGTTCTCAACGGAGTGGTCCTGGGTTTGATTCGGTTTTATATTTTTTAAATTGGCCCGGACTGGTAGTAGGCTTTGGCCGTAGATAGTTACTACCCTACCGGCAAAGATGTACCGCCATGTGATTTTGCGTTCCGGTGCGTAAAGACCATCAGAGTCTACCTCTTCCAAGTTAGCCCGCTTCCATCTCAGACTGTATCGTTACTTTACAGGTGAAATCGCAATCAAGAGCTAATCATTGAATAAAAATATAAAAAAAGATTTATTATGTCAACATATATGAACAAAATCAAAATATTTAGGTCATTCATTAATAAATTCATGGCACCGCTTGATTTATATGTACTGACAGTACTGTAGTGACCAAAAAAAGTAATATTAAAATTGTTTCAAAATCAGTAATAAAGTTGCGTTGCATTGGGCCGAGTTCTATGAATACCGACGGAGACAGTGAAGGTTGGACATTCCATACCCATAAAGGACTATTAAGCAAGAGTTAATTTATTAAAAATATCATTATTATTTATGAACTTGAATGTTTTCTATTTAAAAGATATAGTGGAGGTGAAATTGTGCGAGGTTTACGAAAGTTCTAAACAGTCATACCATTTGTAATCGACAAAGCTACTTGATTGTTATTGTAAATTTTTTCCACACGTTTTCAGTGATTCATTTGTATTTCATTAACATAGTTCTAAAGTGATGCGCGTAGAGACATTGGACAATTGATTTATCTATGATATAGATATGAAAATCCTTATTTACAGTTGTATAACATGTTACATAACAATAGATTATACAAAGCGTACACACACGAGATGCTCACGACCGCGTAAAGATAAAACATTCGATTATCGCTCGTTGTGACGAAACGCGAAACGCGCAGTTCACGTCATCTGTGACGGACTCATCGGCTGGCGGTAGGCAAATAACGTGTGTGTGTATTTAATTATAAAGTTGTATAAATAGTAACAGCATTACGTCGTGTTATGCGGTCGGTTACAGGGTATTATTTCGGTCTTGCACGTCACTAGCCTGAATGTCAAGCTCGCGGTAGCTAGGCGCGTTGGGCAACACTATTGCATGCGCTAGGGTTGTCGTTGTTAGAAAGTTCCAATATTTTTATTTGATGTTAATTTAGGGTTGTCGTCTGAATTTTCACAATGTTTTTTAATCGATGTTAAGACGTTAATTTTCGCTTCATTAAGACTGTTTTAAAATTTAAAAAAAATAAAGCCTCAATATCATCAGAAGCCGGACTTATCACAGTGAGGTATTTTGTATACTCTCCGCCTGTTGTATTACTATTGTCGTACCTTTAACAACTAATTGAAGGGGAATGGGAAACTTGTAATATTTAGAAGAAGAACGGGGGGGGGGGGAAGGAAGTTAATAAGAAACAGTTAGGCAGTTCTAAAATGCAACCTAAAATCGGTTGCTACATTGATATTTTTCGGAGGAAGAAACATTTTATAAGCTACCCTTGACTCCCTATTCGAGGCCTCATAGACAGTACTGGATCAACGGGGCGCTATTGTCTATTAACGCCAGCCTATAAATTATACATAAATGTTTGTATACAGGTGTGACCCGTCATAGCCCAGTGGATATGACCTTTGCCTCCGATTCTGGTTAGAATCCGGTACGGGGCGAAGGGTACATTGCGAGGAAACTTGCATACCAGAGAATTTTCTCAATTCTCTGCGTGTGTGAAGTCAATCCGCATTGGCCAGCGTGGTGGACTATTGGCCTAATCTCTCTCATCCTTAGAGGAGACTCGAGCTCAACAGATGTATATAGACAGTTGATAGACAGGTAGATTTATGTAGAATGTAGATACTCGTAGTTATGTATAATTTATAGGCTGGCGTTAATATTGCGTCGTTATTTCGAGGCCGTGTACGCGACATGTACAAATGTGTATTGCATACATTTCACACATTTTGCAAGTGTAATACGTAATACGTGTCTTTTGAAGGTCGCAGGCGAAATTCTAATTCTTATTATAAGCAGTTTTGAAACGTCGTCTCAAGCTTTGAGTTTGTATTATACTAATCGCCTATATAGGGCAAATATCTTAGCATTCAATGGATTATTTGTGCTATGAATACGAAACTTAAATTACTCCATAATCTTGTTTAAAACACCTTTCATTTTCTTATTTTTAACGATAGATGATTAAAGTCAAAGATTTGTAACATTGTTTCTGTGTATTCGCAAAATCACTACATGGTGAATTGGAACAAAAACAACCAGTAATTACTTGAGCTTGAGCAGTTTTGGACTTGCCAATGCTATTGACTTTTAGTCCATAAAAATAGATATTTCTTAACGACAAAGATGCTTGAACGATCAGACCACTTTTCCTAGTCACACAGGAGTTGATTTGATGATTTTTTAAAAGAATCTCAGGAGATTCTGTCAAACCGATAGTATCATTGCTACAAATAGACAAACAGACTTACTTGAAGTGTCAAAAATGTTTGTATATTCTGTCTACTTTTTATATTAGAATAGCCTTGAAAGAAACTCTTTTGCATATGAACAATCTCCTTATTACCTTGGCTTTTACTTGCAAAACATGATCAAGCATCTTCTATTAAACCTAACCTGTATATTATCAGCTAAGAAAAAGTGACGTCACACACTCTTGTGTATATAGCTAAACACACTCACATATACATATATTGTGGTGCAGTTGTGTTTGCGCAGGCACGTGTCATCAACTCATCAGTTCTTGGAAGCACGGAACAGATGATTGTGATGAATACGCTTTACGTCCCATTGTTGGTTCCAACAAGTACAAAAAGTAAACCGGTCAGCGCGCCTTTTATCGTCAAAGCTCATTGAAATAAAGTAATAATAGTAATAACAGTCAATCCCGTCCCGTTCGTTTTCTCTTTTTCTTCCGACAACACAGTTATGGCCCCGCTTTTTGTAGATGCGTAAAGGGATAGCCCGACGGGCGTTTAATATGTAAAGGAAGGCAAGGTTACACTCACACTAAAGTGTATCAGTGTAAGGTGCGTATGTAGTTGAGGGAATCCCCAACTTTTTACAAACACAATCAAAAGTGTTATGTAACGTAGCGTATCGTACAGTGGCACTCTTGTTTGTACGAATGTCGATATTATACATACATTACCGGCCTCCTTGTATTAGTCATAGGTCATTAACATTTCTGTTGTACACTGTTTACTTTTTGTACATTTTATATTGCTCCTCTGTCCTTGGCGTTTGTGTGTGTGTGTGGCGGCTGAAATGTGTCACGTCGATCTCGAATGCGGCTCACGTAACTTTCTGTTAACTATCTGTTTCCTTCCCATTGCGAGCTAAATTGCTATTTGTACTTGTATCGAGTTTGATTCTCTGCAAACTTTAGTACGTAAAATAACATCATCATCATCATCGATGTCCACTGCTGAACAAGGCCCTTTCTTAAGGACTTCCAAACAACACGGTTTTGAGCCGTCTGCATCAAGCACGCTGCAGGTGGAACCTGCTTGACATCTGGCTGATTGAAACTAGGACATTCAAATTTGGACAAAAAGGAATCCTTTTGTGACGTATTCATCAGACTCAATACGAAATGATTTTTAGAAATTTTAATACGAAATGATTTTTAGATATTCTGTTTGAATATATGGATTGCCAAAATTGAACTTTTTATTTTTTTACCTCAGTTACCCTAATTTGAAACGGTTTCCTCATGATGGTCATTCGCCAAAACCGCCTGCTTATATTTAATATAGCAGATCCCCGCAATTTCTCCCGCGTAGTACCCGTTCCAGTGGAAATACGGGGATAAATAAAGCCTATGTTCCTCCCTGACAATGTAGCTTTCCATTGGTGAAAGAATTTTTGAAATCAGTCCACTTTCCGAACCTGTTCAATGCAAACAAATAAAACAGTCAAATCTTTCCTCATTATGATATTAGTATAGATACAAAAAAAAGGATTAAAATAACCACGTGTGATTTACCATACACAGTTGTTTCTCCAATATTGATATCGTTACATCGTCCCGACCCATGATCACGCCGAACACGTCATAATATCATCACGTCATAATCAGAAATGCGTTTACGTTTAGGTAGTTAATGACATAATAGTGATGCAAGTGCGAACTCGGCCCGCCGCCGTCCCGTTCGGAATCCGGTCGCATTCCTAACGGTTTGCACTTGCACTGGCTTTGATGCAATGCGGCTGCAGCCGACCCACAATATTATATCTAATTAAATATGCCTCCCGCCCACTGGCTCCATTCACGAGTTCACTTATCGGTGCTTTATTAAGGTCAACCTTTTAAGGTTGTTTGGAATTACGTGTTTGCGTTCGTTAAAACTTTTTTTTCTTTTTTTTTTCTTCTTGGGAAGTTTCCGTTTGTGCTGAAGCAAAAGAAATGGTTTTTTTGTGAAGTTAAACGATGATACAGATTTTCTGTAAGTGTATGGTTTTTATTTTATGGTTGCGTTATTAAATTGTCTTTATAGAGTATAATAGTATTAACAAATGTTATTTTACAAAGAAATTCTAAAGTTTCTAAGTTTATCTGTCTACTCATACAAAAACTTGATTCGTCCATTTACAGAAGCTGATGTTGATGAGTTAACTGATACAAATTAAATTTATGATGCAAAATATAATTGCATTGCTTTATTCTTTGTTACTTTCGCCAAAAAACTAACTTTGTATCATTTAAAATATCTTTGATATTGTTATGTGACGTACCTAAATGATACACAAGATAAATTAATTGATTATTCAGTAGAGTTGAGTTAGAGATCTCTCCCCCTGCCAATTTGTAACCCGACAGAGACCCCACCCTCTCGCATTAAACGAACTTTTATTATGTGGCTCCAAGAGCTCGTCTATAAGGCAATAGGTCACTCAACTGTTGGTTCGTATAACGCAAACAATCCTCGAGTCTTTCTCGAATTGCGTTTACGTCGAACGATCAAAGTTATTATTTTGGACGACGGAGCTCTGTTTGGAAGTAGGTCGATAAATTCGTACAGCGCTACATTGATCGAAATGCATTGTTCTCTTTCATATAATAGAGATACTGGTGCGTGTAAAGGCAATATAGGTGCGTAGAGGGCGGAGGTGTGCGCGGGCTGCGCGCCTACCCGCGGGTCAATTACTGCATAAATCAATACGGATGTCGCCCCGTGCGGTGGCTCTTTGTTCCGACCGACTGGAGATACGAGGCCCGTCTCAGTGGTTCCAGCTCTGTCCGGAAAACTCGCTGAGGTATCGTGGGGTCGGATGATTACTTATTAACGTAGGTGGAGGCTGGCTGGCGCGGGCGGGCCGCAGCGAGCTCGTCGCGCGATCGATGCAGTGTCCGCCAATGGCGCGCCGCCGCCCCGCCGCCCCGCGCCGCTACCCTCGCTGCACCCCCCGCGCCGCACCCCGGCAACACACCGCCCTCATAAATCATTGAATCCGCCATAAAACACCCCGATGTTCGTAAAAATGTAAGTCTAATTGGCGGACAAACTCCTCATATCTCCTCGCAGAGCCGCTAGCTGCGAAGCCTCCGCCATCGGACGGTCCTTTCGAGATGTAAAACATTCGATCAAAGGGTGCCGACCGTTTTCCGGCGCTCGTTTGCCTCGCAGCGCGGCTCGCACGGAATAATTGAATTTTCATCATAGAACAAAATGAGAGCTGAAAACTGAAACGGGCGGCATTGTTGGCACAGCGAATTACTTTGGACGTCAATTATTTAGATGCGATATCTGTCTGAAAATTGATATTACAGCGAAAGCGGCTTGTTTTTATAGTTACGACGGCTGAAATGTTTTAGATAAAAGGGTTTGGTAATAGCAACGGGTTAATATTTATTACGCTATGAGAATTAACAAAAATGGAAATGGTTGTTTAAAATTTATTTTACAGACCCTACGCAATAAAATATTATTAAGTAATGTTTGTATTGGAGTACACAATTTAACTCTTAAACTTAGTTATACAGAGATAATATGATTACGATTTTAACAGAACTATAATCTTTTAGCAGATGGGCTAATCTATCGGTTGAGACATTTGTTGCTTATACAACATCTTAATAAAGATGTTTCTTTCTTTCTTTTCTATCTGTTTACCAGCTAACAGCTGAATATCGCATGCAAACTCACGCTAAGAAAAGAACCTAGCCACGTTAAAGTTTGGATGTATTGCGCCATTATACTCGTATCGTAGTTCGAGAATCTGGAAGTATAACGACATCCGATTTGTGTCAAATGCTTGGGGCCTGTTGTTGAAAACTGTGTCGATGTCGGAACAAATAAGTACTGTTACTGTCGTTATTCAAATTATCCTCTTTATTTTTTTTTTTTTTTCATTGACAATTTAGCCCTTGACTGCTATTTCACCTGATGTTAAATAACGATGCAGTCTAAGATGGAAGCTACCTAACTTGGTCTACCCATACCGGTGACGGTTTCGACGCCGCGTCGTACCGGAACGCTAAATGGCTTGGCGGTACGTCTTTGCCTGTTGGGTGGTAGTAACAAACCACGGTCAAAGCCTACCAGACTAGAATATAAAATCTTAAATTGACCCGCGCTGGGTATCGAACCCAGGACTCAAAACACAGTACTACCAAATTCGCCAGAGAGGTCTTTGTAACTAACGAGACTTTGCCCAATATTAGAGATCGTCTGTGAATTCATCTAGACACCTGATAAAACGTCCCAAAAAGTTAGTAAAATCTTACCTCAGTAATAAATCTTTGTTATGTTGTGTATTGGAACTATGCTAGTGAAACCACGTGCCGTCTGCTACTGTAGTATAAAATGTGTTTTGCAGACTGACAATTTTATTTGTTCAACTTGAACATCTTTCTTAAATATACCTAATAAGGGAAGAAATAAGTGCAAATAAGTCAAAGCGAAGCTTGACTGAGTATAAGGATAAAGTTATCTAATAATTGTATTAGTTTCTTGTGTTCTCTTCATACTCTTCATTCATCATACTCAATGGCGTGCATAAAGTTTTTAACTAGAGTATGCACTATAAGTAAAAATTAGAAAATTCAATGTCCAACTATGTATTCTGTATCCAACGTAGATTTTTATGTACCTCAGGGTGTGCAGTGCATTTTTGAATCTATGAAGTGCTCGCCGCTGACCCACTCATTTGTTTGCGCATCGGACAAATGGTGTTATGTATTCGATCTTTGAAGTCTGCGATTTTTCTTTTGAAATACTGATTTTATTTAGACGGTTTTCTTGCAAGAAAAATATTATTTGGAAAAAGGTTTGTCTGGCTATCGCAAGCTCTCAGTCCAGTATACAGATTTATACAGATTCTTATAGATATAGATTAGAAAATTGTCAGAAGTGCTTCGTCTTTAAATCTCAGTAATAGACGGAACGAACTAATGACCCACCTGTTGTTAATCGGTAATTGCCTTTGGAACAACATCACGCACGCCATGAACACTGCGATGCCCTTCGCCCTGAGAGACGTAGGTGTTCTCACATACGCTTGTAGTTGTAATGTCTGCGGCAATATTCTTTGAACTGAAACACAGCTTAACTTAATAATTACATACGTAGATAGGAAATGGTGGAAATGGTAAATGAATATTTTCCCGATCAAGCTCTGTCAAAGAGGCAACAATTAAAACTGGCAAAAGGATTGCGATTCCGCTATTTTACACTCGTTGACGAACTTTTCGCCTAAATAACATGCCTTATTCGAATTTGTACTTTATGTTTATATAGGATGCCAAAGCATCAAGGAAGTTGCCATGGAAACGAACGTAGTCACAGCGCTGTCTGTAACTTCGAATTACTAAGAAATTGTTGCTTTGTTAGAAAAAAAATCCAACCTCACATAACATATGTCCTATCTGCTGACCGTTATGAAGACGATTGCCTAGCCAAATAAATGTACTGCTCTACATCTAAATGTACCACACAGTACCTATCTATTTTTATATAAAATTGTGCAATCAATTTAGAACGAAATCGTACGAAACTTATATTATAATTACTCTTAAGCACTAAAAATTAAAAAACAGAAATTAAAATTATCTAAAAACAATTAATAAGGTAAAGAGAACTTCAAACAAGGGTGATTAGGTCCACTTTACTTTGAGTTAGTTTGCTTAAATTTTAATTAATGTTTATAAATAGGACCCTTAACAAGTTTTCAATGAAGTTGTAAATTGTATTCGAAAATGTTTAATAGATGTTATCGTCTTATGATTAGAACAAGCTAACTTCTCATAATAGAAGTCGGAATGATTTTAACAATTCAAAAATAAAGTCAGGAAATCTGAAAAATGAAATCTGATAGGATTGTAACAAATATTATCACCCTTAACCTAATTCTGATTGGAGCATTGTGTTGGGTACCTAGCTCCGAATCCTGAAGACCTGGTCCTGTAGTAGAAGTTGTTCAAATAGGCTGATAATTATGATGATTTCCCAATGGATGACTTCTGCCTTCGATTCGGAGGGCGTAGGTTCATATCCGGTCTGGGGTATGCACCTCAACTTTTCATTTAAGAAAATATCGTGAGGAAACCTGCATACATGACAATTTTCTTTATTCTCTATGTGTGCAAAGTGCCAATGAAGATTTGGCCAGCGTGGTGGATTAAGGCCTAACCCTTCTAATTCTGAAAGGAGACTCGTGCTCAACAGTGAGTGAATATGGATTGTTAATGATCAATGTTGACCCTATTGTATTGTCAAAGATGAATGTTGACCCCCATATGCTTTTATTTGATTGTAATTAAATTGTGTGTTATTCCACAGCCTCCGCGCGGCTACGGCGGCCCTCCGTACGGCCAGGGGGCTCCCGGCGGGCCGCAGCAGCCGCCGGGCGCGTACGGTCCGCCGGGCTCCTACCCGCCTCGGTACCCGCCCCCGCCGGGGCCACCAGGCGCGCCCAACTCGAGACCGCCCTTCTCACCACACCAGGCAAGTCCACTTTACTTTAGTCACTAGGGATTAACAGTTTCAAAACCGGCCAAGTGCGAGTCGGACTTGCACAAGCAGGATTCCGTATCATTTTATATAAATCTGTTTTTTAGTATTTGTTGTTATAGCAAGAAAAACATCATCTGTGAACTTTCTATCATGGTTCATGAGATATAATCTGGTGATGGACGGACGGACGGACAGCCTTAGTTATAGGGTCCCGTTATACCCTTTGTGAAACCCTAAAAATGCTTAAAATTTTAAATAAAATACGGTTTCTACTTCTATGTAATCCTTAAAACCTACTACTACCTAGCATCCGACCTAACTGTATAATTAGCTAGCGTACTTATCTGTGGTAGAAGCATAGACTGATAAACATGCAACCTTCATAAAATAAGATGTCTGTCAATCAGGCTCTTTAGTCGATAAATTGTAAAGGCGGTCTGCACTATGGCCTACTTTACTAAAGTTTTATATATTTACAACAGTAGGCCTCGCCAACAGGCGATGATGTTATCTATGATAATAGCCTCCGTTATTTGCCCGTTGCTGGCACTAGAGACCCACTCACCCGCAGTGGCCAAGTCGCGTTACAACTTACTAGTAAGCTATCTTGCGGTCAGCGGCTAACCGCACATCATTAGGTTACGTAAGTGGATATTGTACCTACCTCCGAATTACATAGATTTGTTTATTTCAAACTGCCTCAGTCCAGTGGTTAGCCCGTGTGGATTTGAACCACGAAGTCATGGGTTCGAATCATGGGTCATAGAATGCCTGCTGTTTTTTTTTTCTAAGATATTTTTAGTCAAAATTCTCAGCACTTGGTGGTTGGTAGGAAACTCCTTGCCTTGGAGAGCGGGTTAAGCCGTCGGCCCCGGTCTTTATCATCAAAATCCAATAGTGGCTTTTAATTTAACCCTAATCCCACCAACCCGCATTGGAGCAGCGTGGTGGTCTATGCGCCATATCCTATAAGGAGGGGAATTTGGGTTTAAAGTAGGCTGTTCGGTATTGATGATTTATTTCATAATAAATTATAATCATTTTCACATTAAAGGAAAGGAGCCATGTGTATTGTCAGCCATTCAAAATAAGTTGAACATGATGTCACTAAAATTTGTTTCGTGGATTAATGAATCTCTTTTTTGTTATTCTTTACAAGTTAGCCCTTGACTACAATCTCACCTGATGGTAAGTGATATTGCAATCGATCGAGGATCGAACCCAGGACCTCTGTCTTCTCAATCCACAGCGCATACCACTGCGCCACGGAGGTCGTCGAAACCTCTAGAAAAAAAAATTCAGACACAGTCTTTAGGACGAAATTAAAAAATCGACTACATTCTCGCAAAGTAGCTAGCTGGTCTGCATTAATAAATTCATAATAAGAATATGAATAAAATATACATAAATCATAAATTTATTGTTATTTTAATAACCATATATGCCGACAGTTAGTAACTGACTAGTAACTACCCATAAGAAGCTAAACAAGTCACAATACATTTATCGTGTAGGCAGTTTTAGGATCAGAGTTATGTTCAGTACAAGGTTCTTTTGTGACATAATACAAGCTACTTTGGATAGGTCAGGTTTATTGCTTTGATAAGCCTTTATGTTACAAATAGGCAAAGTGTTATGTGACACGGTGTAGATATTAGATACTAGATACCATTCAGTGACAACTGCTTGGCGCAGATTACCGTAATACTAGTAATAATTATTTTTGCTTACATACTCGTATCTAGTCATCAGCTTTTTTTTAAAATTCTTTACAAGTTAATTCTTGACTACAATCTCACCTGATGTTAAGTGATGATGCAGTCTAAGATGGAAGCGGGCTAACTTGTTAGGAGGAGGATGAAAATCCACACCCCTTTCAGTTTCTACACGGAACGGATGGTGATGGTGATACCTTCCATAATTTTAGATTTGTCATGACGTTGAAATATCCTATGCCTACCTATCTTATTATCTCTTGCTATTTGCCTGTAATAATATATAATCATTACCCATACCTAACACTCATTTAGAAAAGAGCTTTATAATTCTTTAAGCCAAGCAAACCAATAATACGTATCAGTGCTGTAAGGCGATATAAAAAAAAACATTACAGAGACAGAAAGCCGCTTTAAAATATGCTTCATAGACGTCGTATTACACGATTCATATTCAAGTCCGAAACTAGAGAGCCTCGAACGTTTCTCAGAATCGTTGAGCCGGCGGCGCGGCGGCGGAGCCTCATCCACTCACGTGAACATAAACGCTCTATCATACTTTACGCCCCTGCCAGGCGAACGTCGCTTTTACGTACGTACATATAAGCCCCAAGTTGCTATGGACTCATCACGCTTGAATGACGTAAGCCGCTCTGCGCGCCCGCTGACGTAAGCTCGTTGTGCAACGAAGCCAGAGGTACGTTTTCAAGCGGAGCTCTTGGGGCGAGCTCGTCTAGAAATCGGTGTTAATAAATTAACCGACATTGCACAAGGTCGTTTCGACTTGTAAAACTGTCGTTGTAAAATTTTCTAATCTCTGTAAGTTACAAACACCTGGCTTCCGTAACTCCTTAATCCGATTTAAGTGTTGCAATTGCAAATCTATATTAATTTTCTAAAGCTACAGAGTATCTGTACCTATTTGGTTTTCAATGCGATAATTCCAAGTCCAATTTGAAAACTCTTTTTGTTGGATTGTCCATTTATCGAGGAAGGCTACATAACATCTGACAACAGGCAAAAAAGAATAATCCTTATGAGAGTTTTCAATGCGTACGTTACATGGTACGTTAAACTTACGTGAAATTCATCTATGACGGATTTGTTACCCTTGAAAAGTTGCTATACTACAGCCTTTCTTGATGAGTACTGTTTATCAACAAAGAAATTAGGAATGAAGTTAGACAACGCATGTCATTTCATAACTTATTTATTTTAAATTATGTATGGTTAGTTTATAAAATGTTATATAAAATATATTAACCATATATAATTGTTATAAGCTTATTAATCAAATTTATTTTCATTTATTTAATTAAATTATAATTATTATTAGGTGTGAAATGACTAGTGATTTATACCCTCATTTTTTATTTGTTTGTTGGTAAACAGTACTCATAGTATAGTGATGGACGTACTATATATATATACCTAGTTGTTTTATAATTTGTGTACTGATTGATATTAAAGTGCAATTACTTTAAAGTTTAATCGAGTAACAGACGAGTTTATTTTTTATTTCATCTCGAGACTGTGTCCTCGTTGTTTCGAGCGTCTATTTATTCTTTGTGGAGAGCCTTCTTTGGATTAAAGTGACGGCTGGATTGCCGTCGGCAAAAGTCTGAAAGGATTAGATTGAGAGTCAACCGTCGGATAACCTATAAATAAAGTACGAGGACAACTTTGTACAAGTATTCTCGGTTTCACCGCAAAATTCTAGCGGTTTTACTTTTAAATATTCAATGTCTGGAGGAATATAAATAGGTAATATCACCTAAAGAATTAACTTTATAGTATTTCAGCAATTCTGTTTATATTCGAGGTATCATGAAAGAGGATAATATTAACATTATTGTTCCCGTGTAGTACTTAAATCGTCTTTTGTATTGCTGCTCCTGTGTGGGTAGATTATGTGTTATCTAGGGTGGTAATTAAAAGTGTCTGAAGATTAATTATATCAGATCTGTAGCAAACTATTAAATATGAATACTTTAATTGATCCGATCAGGGAATACCCAAAACCTAACGACAATTACAACAAGCAAAATAATCAAGTGCATCGTAATGCCTTACAACGAAAAAGTTTGATTTTCAGCTGACTGATACCTCTTAGAGTAAGACGAACCACCATGCAAATTAAAGCTCTAAAGAAAGCAGAAATTAGTAGGTAAATGTCAGAGTATGCAAGCTGTATAATTTCTAATTTAATTATCTAGCGTGCATCGTTATTCGTCATTTAACAAAACGCTCTTATCTGTTTTTTTACTTTAACTTAAAAGTTAGATTTTTTTCAAAGCTTCAAGGGCCTGTATACCTGAGCATATTGTTTTAATATGTTGTATGTATACTATTGTATTAGTTTTTTTCAGTTCGGTACCTCCACACGTTGCCTTAACAAACAGACAGATAACAAAGTAATGATCCTACAGGGGTCTGGTTTTTCCTTCTGAAGAACAATACCCTAAAATTAGTAATTTTTAATAATATGTATCATAAACTGTTCGATCTTGTGCAACTCTCCTCGTTCTACCACAGGACTGCTGGGCATCGCAGAGATCTGTTTCGCTACGACCTCGATATTCCTCGGACGCGTACTAAGCGGTTTAGTTCCTCTTTCCGTATACGCACTGCAAAAATGTGGAATGCTCTTCCAGCTTCCGTTTTTCGCACCACCTACAACATGGGTATCAAATAGTCAAGAGTGAATATGTATCTTTTGGCAAGTGCGTTTCACCATAGGCTACATCATCGCTTACCATCAGGCGTGATTGCAGCTTAGCGCTTATACAAAAAAAAACTATATCAACTTAATTTACAGAATATTTTAATAAAGTCCTGCAACAGTGTATAGGGTTATATCTTGCTGATTTATAGGCAGCGGCTATCCACCGCGTGACAGTAGGGTGACCACACTGGGGTCCATCTGTCTCGACTGACAGCCATTACTGACGGCGCGATCTCATATTGCATTGTTTACGGATACTATTTGCCGTTAGTGTTAGGGGTTCGTGTTCGCTGAATGTGTCTGGTATATTTGCATATTCATAGTGCAGTGTTATTATAAACATACATCTAAGTATACCCAGCCGTATCAACTTGAGCCGTGATAGCCCAGTGGATGACCTCTGCCTCCGATTCCGGATTCGAATATGGTCCGGATGCACCTCCAATTTTTCAGTTATGTGCATTTTAAGAAATTGAATATCACGTGTCTCAAACGGTGAAGGAAAAACATCGTGAAGAAACCTGTATATCTGAGAATTATCTTAATTCTCTAATTGTATGAAGTCTGCCAATCCGCATTGGACCAGCGTGGACTTTTTGGCCTAATCCCTCTCATTCTGATAGGAGACTCGAGCTCAGAAGTGAGCTGAATATGGGTTGATAATGAATTATACCTGTTGCATGAACATTTAATTTCATAAACTGATACAATGTTATCAGCCTTGATTAACGGCCCACTATAAGGCCAAGCCTTATAGGAGAGGAGATATGGAACTTAGACTCACCACGCGACCTTAAATGCACGTTGGTGAACTTATAGTGATAATATTTGACTATTGACTATCACTATTAGAAATGTTATTTCATGACTGCTACCGACGGTTTCATTTGCTCCAAGGCTTTATTTTTAGTAAAATACCGACTCCGGTGTTTTACTAAAAAATTTCTTATAACTGGGTTTTTTCGCTGGTGAATCGCGTTAACTGACAATGACACGTCCGGCTCCAATTTAGCTTAGTGTGAGACTACGCCATAGATTAAATAATAATTACTGCACGAACGCGGATTGCCGAGCCGCAATATGATCGCGGTGTCATAAACCGCCCCCCGGTATAATCGGATTAATCTGTGATGACGTCATATACAGCTCGACATTTTTTTACTCGTGTAAACTCGGGCGTCAGGGCTTCAAACGTGTATAGCATGTCAATAGTCAATATTCATTTATTTCGATTAGGCTATATTCAGATAGCAAGTATCTACCTTTCCTTTAGACGAAACTTTACCTCACAAAGGTTAGGTTAGCACGAGTTTAATCATATTAATTTACTTATTTAAAATCTATATAAACTGAATTACATATTTTTTTTAAACCGATAAATCTAAAAAAGTCTAAAAAAAGATACCTACATACCTATATCCAAATATCGATATATCAAACTTCGATATTGATATGAGATATTTAAAAGTATCAATATATCGAGAATCCGATATTTTAAAAATCCAATAAAAATTAGTTAATTTTAACCAGATCCAAGTTTTTTAATTCTTTACAAGTTAGCCCTTGACCACAATCTCACCTGATGGTAAGTGATGATGCAATCTAAGATGGAAGCGGGCTAACTTGTTAGAAGTAGGTTGAAAATCCACACCCATTTCGGTTTCTACACGTCATCGTACCGGAACGCTAAATCGTTTGGCGGTACGTCGTCGGCCCAGCCGGGGATCGAACCCGTCTTGACAAAATCCGTCTTGTAAATCCATACCACTGCGTCACGCAGGCAGTCAAAAAATTTAGCAGTTTTGATGTTATAATAATTATTATTGATCATAGTATGCAGTGCTCTGCATAACGTAACGTAGTGTTTATTTAAATAACCGATTTTATATTACAGTTACAATAGACGAACAAGTTTTTTTTTTAATTTTATGATTAAAATTCGTAAGCCTTGGTATTAACATGTAATGACCAGTTTATATTCTCACATATCTGTGCGCAATTATGCATACATCCGCAAAGTCGTCAATCCATTGAACTGATTACCATAAACAGCAGTTGATGTTTAATGTCTATATCGACGAGTAGGTACCAATATACCTACTGATATAGACATTGGACAAGTCTGAATTTGAATTAACAGCTTCTTAGCGATAACACGTTTTTATTATTATCAAGTTGCAAACCAAATCTATTTGTATAAAAAGTTGTTAACAAACCTTTTTTAATGCTTTTAGGAAAGTGTTAAAAAGATTTTCTGTATTAGATAGATATTACTTTGAATGATTTATAAAATGCACTTGAGTCTTATTAACCCCTGTTTATGTTACTCTTTCGTATAATGTACTATTTATAAACACGCAACAAAGTGTAATAATATATTAATAGTGTTTTTGGTACACGGTGTTCAAGTAGTCCCAATAGGAGATGAATGTAATCTGTCAAAAATCATTGGTTAATGAACGAGTAAACAGTTAATCAGTGAGCATATTATAATAAACCAATGATAATTTTATACTATAGATCGGTTAGGTCCCTACAAAATCACCGCAAAAGTGATCCGAATAATAGGCTACAACACTGAGCGCACACTTGTACAATTTTGTATTTAATTCCATTATATATTTATGTATATATAGCTTTTACACTTCCTGAATGCACAACTCGACATCTTAGACGATATTTAGGTATTACTTGTTTAAATAACTTTCGTTGTTGACCACAACTAACATACGCTAGTAATACATCTAACAGTATTAATAGCATTGTAATAAACCACAGAGTTGAGAAGTATATAGAAAGGTCTTTGTAAAGAAGTCAAGAAAACCATTCAAAAGAAGTATGCAGTGCCGTGTTGTGAATTACTATAAGCAGCGGTTAGATTTATGTAAGACAGTCGGGGGATCTTGGAGTGCGGGCTCCGCGGGTCGGGATCCGGGCCGCATCCGAGTGCAATGAATGCGACGACGGTTTCAAGGACGCGCCTCAGGTGATGACGTACGATACGCGCACCCCACCGCCCACAGCTCCCGCGGGTGTTCCGGCACCCACCTAATAATGCACGTCTGCGCCCTGTCTGCCGCGTCCGAACCCGCTGCAGCCTTGAGTGCTCTCTGGGCCAGCCCCCTCGCGCCCGCATACCCTTAGACCGCACTAAAAATGTGCCCACTTGCTGACAGCGCCTATGACGATCGACAACCGCTCTGGTGCAGTTTGTAGTGCTGTAGTTCTCGACAGAAAGGTTTCGGGTTCGATTTCCGGTACGGGTCAATTTATGATTTATTCAACATCGATTTGAAAAATTCTTTTACTATTAGAAAGCTACACTATCGCCGGGTGCTATAGGCTATATATATATATTTTATCACCGTATTCCTACGGGAAAGGAAACTATGCGGTTGAAACCGCGCGGTGTCTGCTAGTATTCGGCGATGGCTAGTAGGCCTACGTACTAAGCAAAGACGTACCATCAAGCGATTTATTGTCCCGGTACGATGCCGCTTAGAAACCATCAGAATAAAGGTGAGATATAGGTAGAATAAAGGTGGGCTAACTTGTCATAGATTAAAAAAAACAGAGTGAACAACCCCGATCCGAGAGATATTGTTTACCTACCATCGTCGAATCTATAATTGCTAGGTATGTTGTATGTTATTTATGTGTCATCGGATACTTAGACATATGAGCATGTAAAGTGACATTAATTTTGTTGCGGGGAAATTAGCCGCGCACTCCGTTCCTCACCAATTAGCGAGACGTAAAGTTAATAACCTTCTAATTATCATAATAATAGTGGCGGTGAATAGGCAGGGTGGCGGCCCCGTCAGCTGAGTGAAAACGAAAGTAAACAGAACTCGGTCAAAGGGTTTGTACTCACCTACCCGCAATATTTATGTGGGTACGGGGGAGGCCACCCCCCACCCGTTCCAGTCACCCTCCTTTGATGGATTGGTTGGCGACCGGCGCGGATGGTTCGACTGAAACACAGCCAAACTCTACAAGCCAGGCGTTAGTCCCGATTTCCTGCTACCTAAGAGCGACAAACTTTTGCCCCCGAATTATTATTCAGTGAAAGTTCTTGGAATTCTTTTGTTTTGTTTTGGTCACAGCCTGCCGCCCGTCCCGCCCTCTCTGCACAGTTGTCCCGGTGACACGGCTGTTAAATAACACTCGTGAAGGCTCAATCCGCAGATTACGATACGCTGTAACGTTATATTGTCTGCTCGCTGGCGTGTTTACATTACAATCGCCACTTATTGTATAATCAGGGCCCATTGTTTTTTGTGTTTCTTTTTTTTTGCCTTCTTTGTGTTTCCTATTGTACGTTTGATGAACGTTAGTGAAATTATTACCTTTTACTGAAACTTTGATAAAAAAGATATCGTAAATATTCAGGGACCGAGAAATATTAATACTTACCGACTTGCGATAACTTTAAATTAGTTTTCCGGAATACAAAGTTTATGATGCTAATCAAATGTCATCAAAAAATGTCCAACAGCTTTAGTGTGTAAATAGTGACAAATATCCATACACGTTTTTTATGCACACAACTTCCTATAGGTATTTAATGTTAGTAGAATATCTTATACTCAGGGTTACTTTTCAATTCATTATTATTATTATATATACTTGTATTTGCACACCACAATGACAAACAAAAAAAAACACATTTTGAACAGAAACAGCGTACAAAAGGCGGCCTTATCGCTAAGTAGCGATTTCTTCCAGGTAACCTGCGGTTTAGGAAAATATAAATTCATCAGCAGGTGCAGGTTACTAATACACATACATGCTAATAACTTAAATCCTAATACATTAACAATTCATAAATTCATGTCTCATATAATTCGTTACTTTTGGACAGTGATGTTCGAAACTCATCGATTGTACTGAGGACTACTCGAGTATCCAATTACGAGGAGACCCTTTATTTACTAATCTGATTACCTTGAAAATTATTCCAGAATTATATATTACAAGTTTAATATTATAATATTCAGTGATTGAACGAGGTATCTGCAGAAGACGGCACTACAATGTTCAATAATTGTATTTTCATGTCATTGTTGAATATTGTAGATGTAGAAGTTTAATTGTAAACCTGAAAATTTAATATTGTGTAGTCAGCATTTCTGAGAATGCTTTTCATATGTGATAGAGAAGCTTAATGGCAAAGGATGGGTAGCGTTTCTGCATAAACATGTCAATTTATTAATTTTATTAATTGTTCATAATGTTAATCAAAACGTTATTAATAAATAATTTATCTCTCTGCTAGATCAATTTGAATAAAAAAAAAAGATTTGGATTATCTCATTATAACAAGACAGCTAATACCTACTAGAAATACAGACGTCTTTTAAAAATAGTTTTCGTTTCCCTATTAACACATACTGCAATACAGCAAAACATGATCGTACTTACGTAACTTCTTACAAACGGATTCCACGGATATGTCGCGGATATAAAATGCATTTTATCTGATAAACCAGATTTTTACCCTGATTTTTATTTGGTCTAAAATTTCAACTGAACTGTCTTAACTCAATTAAAAAATTAGTTAGTTAAAACCGTATCGCCTTTTACCTTCGGATCAGCAAATCCTAAATAGATTTAGCTGAGCTGACAAATGAGTCGCTGGGTATCCAATTACGCATCGGAGACCCTCGAGGGCGTCGCTCATCGTTCATCGCCCTTAGTACGAACTTGCGCGCTTCACAAGCAAATAACACCATCGATTACATAAAATGGACATTGCGTACTTTGGCTTAGAGCTCAAATTCGTCCGATATAGATGCGCATTTACAGTATGCGGCCCTTAGTAATAGAATAATGACTGAAATTTGGTGGCTAGAAATGTCGTCTGTAAAGGCTTCTTTTAACCGTGCGGTACTACTTGGACCTACTCATTGCGTGGCAAAGAGGCGAATATCTTAGCATTGCATTGATTTACCGTGAAGGTGCTGGGTCGATTGTAGCAGAGAGAAAAGACTTGACCCGGTCTGACGGACCAGAGCTCGCTACTTGTGAAATTGTGACCCGGGTGTGGGCTTAAGGAGTTCCATTAGACAGATCAACAATCACCTTCTCTGCTCTTGTTTTTCTTTCTGTTCAGTCAAATTTGGTAGGATCCTACCAAAGAAACAACAAGCAATCTACATAACTTAGCAGTAAGACAAGTGTATTTAGGCCCATTTCTTAACATAACGATCCTCGAAAACGGTTGAGGGGTGCGAGTAATCTCGTACTAGGTATAGTGTTACCGTCTATCGCACTAATCTGATTAAAGCTCGGTATTTCGTATCGAACGTCGTGCCATTTTTGTACTTTCTAATGAGCTTCAATTCAAAACTTTAGATTTTTTAGTGACTTTAAAAAATACACATTAATTCTGTACTAGCGATTCGACCGCGATGATATTAGTGATAACATATTCGTAAGTAATCCGAGTGTGTAAGGTGTCGGAGCTATTTATACACATGAACCTTATTCTAACTTGATTAAAATCAAACTATTACTATGTACGGGGCAACAGAATGATAACATACATTTTATTCCAAAAACCTCAACCTCATTTCATACTCTTCATCTTTATACCAAATTCCATCCGAACAGATTTAGTTAAGCAGTGAAACTGTAACAGACAGAACGTCGGACAGACTTATTTTCGCATTTATATTATTATTAGTGATTTGTTTTAGTATGGATATAAAAAAAAACAAAATTAATCAAACAGTCCGTTGACAACGCTAAGTATATTACATTAAAATGTTTATTGCATACAACTTTAGATAGGTACAACCTGACTGCCAACCCTAGTTATTACTCAATAATGGTTCAGCTATTATTAGTGTTCGCGATGACGTAACAAAAGGTCTTGAACTTGTAACGTTTCACAATCAATTATATTATTGTAGTTGGTACGAGTGTAAGGGAAACATAAAAAGTGAATGACTCATCTCGACCTTGACATTGGCTCGACTGATATCGGCTTGACGTTATCTGCGAGGTAACTCGTTCATATTATAATTATTGTGTTATATTAATAAGGTGTATGTGTCTATTTTGTGTTATACTCGTAGCTTCCTTGTTTATAATTATCCTCCTTCCTTGGTTGTATTATATGTACATAGTTCATTGTCTGTGAGTATGTTTTTGATGACGTTCGAGTAAATATCGTTGTTGGATGCAGCTCAGTATTGTAATGTTTGGCCTACAAAAGGCCTATGTCCTGCAGTGGATGTCCATCGGTTGATGTGATGGTGATGATATAATATTGTTGTGTTGTTTATGACTAATGATTTTTACTATTTAACGTTACGGTACGTTAGAAATAGAAACCGTAATGTAGATGTCGTCCTCCTCCTAGCAAGTTAGCCCGCTTCCATCATTGATTGCACCATCGCTTACCATCAGGTGAGATTGCAGTCAAAGATTAACTTGGTATGATTAAAAAGTATTCTTCTTTACTCGCTAACTTAGCGTAGGTAATGAAAGCCAGGAAACTAATAGTACACACAACGGTAATGCAACGTATAACGTAACGTAACTTAGACCTTTTAGGGTTTATTTAACATATAGGTGAATGAAATGCGAAAATCACTTTGTTTGCTTTCACGCTTTTACTATTCAGCATTTCATCATCAAAGATGATATAAATTAAGGTACAGAAATGAAGATTTAATAAAGAAATCATCATTCAGAATAGAGTACTATTTTAAAGAAAAAATCCCGTCACGCAAGCGACAAAAAATATGCGATAAAAAGATAAGTTTACATTCATTCAGAAATTGGTCATTACAAAGTTATTCAAGTATCAATGACTGAACAAACACAATCACCGGTTAAGTAAGCCGTTGCGAACGATCTCTTATCATACAAAACCGCGTTCGAATCTAACTAGCCTAGCTAGCTAGTGTTTACATCCTTGGAAACGTGACGCAGAAAGTAAACGAGTGAAAGCAGCGCGATTAATGCAATGAGTCTGCCGCGAACTGTGTCGAGGACGCCAGCCGCTGTTATAAATTTGTAATGAATGAACCGTCAACCGACTTCAATACGCGTCTTCGCGGTATGTAATTAAAATCAACACAAACACATGTATGTTCTCGCTCGCCGTCTCTACTGGCGTTTTCAATATGTAATTTATGTTGGCGACCTCTGGCTTAACTGAACGGAATGAAATGAACTTTGACTTACATAATATATTTAACCAGGGGATGTAATTAACGACTCTTTGACTTTTTTATAATCCCAGGAGACTGATTTCTTGTTAGTTCATTTATAGACTTGATTTTCTAAATTGGCTCTTATTCAATATAGTTGGAGTTCCCGATTCTATTTTATTTTGTTGCCACAAAACTGATATAAATTTGTAATGAATGAACCGTCAACTGCCTTCAATACGCGTCTTCACGGTATGTAATTAAAATCAACACAAACACATGCTCTCGCTCGCCGTCTCTACTGGCGTTTTCAATATGTAATTTAGGTTGGCGACCTCTGACGTAACCGAACTGAATAAAATGAACGATTTATATGTTATATTCTCCAGGGAACTGATTTCTCGTTGGTTCATCTGGCACCTTGATTTTCTAAATTGGCTGCCAATCAAGGTAGGTAAGAGATCTGGATTCCCGCTTAGTTTGTTGCCGCGAACTTGTATTGAACTCTTGAGCTATTTATTAATTCTAATTAAATGAATTTGCTGCATCCTTTTTTGATTTTGGGTATAGTTTGGTTGGTCGTTGTTGCAACATTGTTAAATTTTTGTCACTCTTTTTTTCATTTTATTTTGCTATATTTTAGGCTCTTATGATATTTGTGGTCAAACAGCCTGTATTAATCTTTGTAATATTTAAGTTTAAAACTGTCAGTTTGACAGCCAATTTTCCTTCCTTCGTTATCCCGTGCTTTGGAAGCCTACCTCTGACGCTGAATTGTCATTGATCGTGTCGAAGTGCCATCTAGGAGTATGAGATTGAGGGTAATGAGAGTGCACCTGTGTCTGCATAAATACTTGTGTATTAAGTATAATATCTCTAGCGGATAAGATTGGTCATCATCATCATTTTTATCAACCCATATTCGGCTCACTGCTGAGCTCGAGTCTCCTCTCAGAATGAGAGGGGTCAGGCCATTGTCCACCACGCTGGCCCAAAGCGGATTGGCAGACTTCACACACGCAGAAAATTAAAAAAAAATCTGGTATACAGGTATCCTCTCGATGTTTAAGACACGTGACATTTAATTTCTTAAAAAGCACACAACGGAAAAGTTGGAGGTGCAAGCCCCGAATCGGATTCGAACCGACGCGCTCCGGAATCGGAGGCAGAGGTCATATCCACTGGGCTATCACGGCTCGCCTGGCTCGGCAAGATTGGTCGCTGTTGCCCAAATTCATCATCAAACATCAGTATATACGGCGCCACTGTATACCTACTGTACTTTTCTTTACTACACAATGATTTGTACTAAAGGGACACCACTGAACACTACCATTTACAAAACACCAATGCTACTGAACTGATTTCTTGTTTGTCGAAAGTGTTTGCGAACACGTGATATACGAGTAAAAAGTTTCAAGTTGCGAACATGCAACGTACACATACGTAGTATGTAAGTATACCTCCTATACGTAGTGTACTATACGTAAACGTATGTGTTTGTCGGAGTGCATCTCGGCTCGTTCGCGAGATGCAAAACAATGCGCCCGCAATCGTTCCGTAGTCAATGGGGCTCGCTGGCGTCGCTATTTATGTAACGCTAGCTAGATGCATAGATGTTGTAATGCACTTATTCGCAAGTAAACGACTCGGCATAATGGATGCACGGTCAAGGCCTCACGCCACGTGCGCGCCCCGATTGTTTCGAACCGCGTGCGTTGCAGAGATGAAAAGGTGCAATTAAAAATATCGAAAATGTTGTATTTTTTTTTTATTTTGATGCAGTTTCACCTATTGAAAGTGTAGGTTAATGTAACATTGGTAGTTCTCAGTAGAGTTTTTTTTGGGTGTGAAGGTATTCGTTAAGTTTTTGGTGCATTTATTGGTCATATCTAATACAATTTCTGCGTTTAGTTGTAAGGCAATGTTCATTATCATTGTTATCATTATCAAGTATCAAATCTATACTAATATTATAAAGCTGTAGAGTTTGTTTGTTTGGTTGATTGATTGAACGCGCTAATCCCAGGAACTACTGATCCGATTTGAAAAATTCTTTTAGTGTTAGATAGCCCATTTATCGAGGATGACTATAGGCTATATATTATCTCCATATTTCCACGGGAACGGGAACAGCTAGTTATCAATATATTTTTTTCTACGTTTAGAACACTACGCTGGTTCAATGCGAGGAGCGGGGTTAGGATAATAATGATTGACTGTGTAATTATCACTGACATATGTTAATCATAATGAGCGGGACGTACTCTCCGGTTTCCGCGTCCACCACCGACATTCCAACACTAGGATACTGAGAATTTCTCAAAAGTAAAATAAAGCTCATAAGTCGACTCTGGACCACAATGATTCAGTCACCTAGATCAACTACTAAATCAATGAGGCAGTTACTTTATAATATAATATATATAATCGGCATCGGGAATATAGTTCGAAGAGCCGATGCAAATTGCGGTCCCAAGTTGTAAGAATGGCGACCACGCACCGCAAAGCGCCGTGTTGTCGACCCCCCACTAGGTGGACGGGAGACATCAAGCCGCTGGGATGGTGGCGGCTCGAGACCGTTTTATTTGGAAGTCTATGCAAGAGGGAGGGAAGAGAGTCCTGCTGTGGACGTTCATCGGCTGTTGATGATGATGATGATGATGAGTATAATCGGATGTCGCCCCCTCCCCCCCGTACGCTACCGCTGACATCTAAAAATCTAGTATTGCGTAGCGGAACAGAAAGGACGATGTTCCGAAACATCATAAAGTTTGCATCGTACATAATAAATAGTTGTTGTTCTGTCAACAAATCTACGTAACAAATCCTTCTTCTTACTTCCTACTATAATATTATAAACGCGAAAGTTTGTATGGATGTTTGGATGTTTGTTATTCTTTAAAGCCGCTACTACAAATTTGGCTGAAATTTGAAATGGAAATAGTTTTTACTCTGGATTGACACATAGGCTACTTTTTATCCCGAAAAAATCCATGCTTTCCCGAGATTTGCGAAAACTGATGATTTTGATGATATGAATGTTTGTTACTCTTTCACGCCTCGACTACTGAACCGAATTAGCTGAAATTTTGTATTAAGATATATTATAGACTGGATTAACACATAGGCTACTTTTTATCCCGGAAAAACCCATGGTTCCCGAGGAATTTGTGAAAAACTATATTCCATCAGGTGAGATTGTAGTCAAGGGCTAACTTGTAAAGAATTAAAAAAAAAAAAAAAAAAAAAAAAAAAAAAATTCCACGCGGACGACGTTGTTGTTCTGTCAACAAATCTACCTACCTATAATAAATAGGCTATGGTAAAAAACACAAAAACAAGCACCCTCCTAACGTTACAAATGTACGTGTATTTATCAAATCCGTGCGCTGAATATCAATCAAGCTGTTTACATCCCACGTTTAGCCGAGAGGCGAGATGCTGCGTGACACCGTTCGGAAATAAACTCTGTAACATTATGTGTTCGCGGTCAAGGTTTATTGAGCCTCGCAATACTCCACGCTTTGTATTTGCGAATTGTTTATACTTGCGAGATACTCTGTATTGTCGACAATAAAAAGTGTTCTTATCTTTATAATAACTGGATCCGATTTTGATAATTCGTATCCCGTTTTCACAAGAATTTTAAGAAATTAAATATCACGTGTCTCAATCGGTGAAGAAAAACATCGTGAGGAAACCTGCATACCAGAGAATTATCGTAATTCTCTGCGTGTGTGAAGTCTGCCAATCTGCATTGGACCAGCGTGGTTGACTATTGGTCTAACCCCTCTCATTCTGAGAGGAGACTCGAGCTCAGCAGTGAGACGAATATGGGTTGATGACGATTTCACAAGAATGCGGCGGGTGAATAGAACGATTCTTGAAATTACTCCGATCTCCGGAACCGGAAAACGGAATCGCCAGTAGCCGACGGATGTCTATTGCTGGACACATGCCTCTTGTAAATAAAGGGCGCTTCCATCCAGCGCCTTAAAACCTCTGTAAACCTCTTTAACCCGCTCGAGGTCCATTGGAGGCCTTTCCGGTGCGTGATCGCCATTCCAGAACCCCGATGTCCATCGTGTGAACTATGTGCATAAGAGGCAGAGCCTACTCGACAGATTTTTTTGTGAATTTTACTAAAGAAGTCTTTAGCACCATACAGCCGATTCATAGGAGTCGCGGGCTAGTTCGAAATAATCAAAAAATAACCGGACCGCACAGTGAACGAACCGCAACTGGAGTCCAGTTTTAAATTATTTTCATTATTACGTTTACTTACGCCTTTTCTCTTTATAATAGTATATTTTTTGTCTGTGATTCTAGTTTTACCATTAGGTAGGTAACATATTATTACAATCATAGTTTCGTCATCATCACCATCAAATCATCATTCATCAAGTGTGTACGCACACACACTTAAATACCTGCTTCATACAAATAACGGTAGTGTCGTATTGCAGGGCTACGAGCGCGGCGGCTCGCCCCAGCCGCCGACGCACCCGCCGGGCGCGCCCAGCCCCGGCTCGGCGCCGAGCGCGCCCGGCGGCATCTCGCCCACGCAGGACTCGCAGCACCCGCCGCACGCGCTGCCGCCGCACCAGGTAACACCCGCCATCAATATCAACACGTCCAGTAACGCTATTGTGTGACGGATGTTTTTATCTATGCCTCCATCTCTCGGTTACTACAAATAGAGAGTTACAGAATAGCGCTACAGGGCTATCCCAGCCGCCGACGCTGGTCTTCGGCATCGTGTTTATCAAAAAAAAAGTTACTATGAAACATAGTCTACGAAACCGACCCCCATAAATAAGTAACACTTATAACTTTATCTTTATCCTACTATTATCATTATCTTATAAATTCAAATCGGAGAACAGTGACGCTGCTTTACGGCAGATATAAGCATACCGGTATAATAGCTCATCTTCACCATTAACAGTCTTTTTTTAATTGCCCATAGGGCCAGGCCTTACATGTAGGAGGCCTTACATAAGAACACTACTACAAACTAAATTGCAGTTTAAAATAAAATCAAAGTACAAGCAGACTCGAAAAAGTGTGTTAGTTTCTGTGTTTTGCAATCGGCTTCAAAAAAGGAGGTTTCAATTCGACCGTATGTATATTTTTATGATTTCTTATCGTAGGCGACCAACAAATTCTTATTCACACAACTACTATCTTTTGTTTTTATTATTCACGATGAAACAATTTGTTTAGAACGGCTCCAGAAAGAACAGTACGCTTTTTTTATTAAAAAATATATAAGATTACGAGTAGATCATAATTTGCCCTAAATAAGATATTAAATTAATTCATAATTTGTCCAAATTGATAGGTTCTTACAAGAATAATTTCAATATTCTTGGGTAAATGTATCATTATAAAATGCAAAAAACACGGACCGCGAAAGCATAAACGTCATTTAAAGACAATGTTTGTTGATAAGGCGAAGTAATCTTTTTATCAGCCGTGATAAGTTGCGACTCATTGTTACAATACGCACTGTGTATTCGTGTTTTCAAACTGAAATAAGTGGTATTTATAAATCCTGAATTTTACTAAGTATTTTAGTTACCTATGCCTGACCAGAAATAAAAAGAAAAACTTGATTATTAGCCACATGTGCTTAAATTTAAATTCATTCAGGTTATTCTGTTTTTGGTTAGGTAGTATTTTATACGCGCACTTTTTCAATAGTGAAGTCAAGTGAGTGATTCTGAGTGACTCTACCAATGGATTCTGCCGAGAAGCTTAATATGCTTGCGCAAGAAATTATTTCCTTCTTTTTCCAAGATAGTGAGGTTTTTTATTTTTCTGATCAGGGCTATACACATAACAAAAGTTACAGATAACATAAAGTAAAAATGCAAGAAAATTTGGCCTCATTTACCTTTCGATTTAAAACTACTTCATAGTTTCAGTTTACCAATATGTATCTCTAAATTTATCTTGCACTTCATAATATTTACACAGTGCTTTGTGTGTGTGTGTGTGTCTGTGAAGCGAAAGAGAGTGAAAATTACATGTTGCGTTCAATCATAGACAATACACAATCACAAACACAGTGACGTTTTATTAAAGAATTTTGATATAAGCAAAGTGTTCCAATATACGTAGTAGACTGATTTTATAAATCTCTTTTTATACAGTAACGTGAAAATCCAAGTCCAATTCACAAAGGTCAATCCTTAGGATACGCCGCCGTCTATATGAAATCGTAATATTATTTAGATGTTTATCGGAACGATCTACTCGGACTTCTTTTGCTAAGATTGATATACAAAAAACTAAAGATACACAGTTTCTTAAATAATAATTATGTTACAGCCAAAATTTAATAGGTTTTCTTGTTGAGGATTTAAAGTCCACAGTGTTATTATAACGAATTTTTGCATGCCACCGCAATTTAGAACTCTCTTGATCTTACATTGCGATAGACATTATTATTTTGAATGTTTATATGTATACATCCTGGCTAATGAACGTGCTGCGTTCTTAACGAAGTCAAGTGCGTATCTTTTAAAATGATCGCTTGCTTTTGGCATGTATTATTCTTGAAAATAAAATACGAAACGAGACAAAATTAGGATGCAATGTGGACATCGTAGATGTACTGTCAAATTAAATAATTTGAATTGTTAAATCTGCCGAAGTTGCATACATAGTATTTCTAAATAAAATGTCATCCATTTTTTGTTATTTTATTTTCCATTTATATGCCGTTTGTTAACTAAACTCGCCACAAATGTATCTACGATTACGCACTCACCATCCAATGTGTAGGATTGGATGTGCATGACATCATGCCGATCGCGACTAACACACGATCAGTTTTATCGGACATCAAGTCGAAGTGAACTGATTGGATAGTGAGAGTGGCTAGCATGAAAGCCACGAAAAAGAATTTAATAATAATGCTCTTTGTGAAAAAGCTCGCCTGGGGAAGTTCTACTACCATGCCTATTTCTGCCATGCGTTCATTGCTACTTGTTGACAGGCATTAGCAGTAGGCAGTAGCACGTGTTTCTTGCATACCCCGCAATGAGTTGCTCTGATAAAGGCGACTCTGAAAGGCTGAAAGGTTGGTGAAGGTGGAGGTATTCCACTATATCATGGCATCGCTTGTCAGTTTACAAAAAAAAGTAAAGCGCCATAATGTAACTTATTGATAGTGGCGAATACGCTTTTTTAAACTTGTGTTGGCAATATAAAAAAATCTTATATAAAATATCTTGTAAAAATCATTTAGCGTACCTGTACGTAGAAACCGAAAGGGGTGTGGAGATTCATCTTCCTACTAATTAGTTAGCCCGCTTCCATCTTAGATTGCATCATCACTTACCATCGGGTGAGATTGTTGTCAAGGGCTAACTTGTAAAGAATACAAAAAAATCTCCGTAATGAGTCCTTAGGGTAGTCAGTGCATTGTTGCTTCTATGAAGTGCACGCCACTGGTACAGACTTGGTTTGTCTATGTATATCTTGTATTTTTTGTCAACCATATCAGTGTTTGTTAGCGAAAATTTCCGCCGAGTTGACGAAGTCGATTTCGGACGAGACCCCACCGACGCCTCTGCGACAGTTTCTCTAAAGCCGAGTGAACGACCGCTTACACTGTAAAGAGCCAATAATACTGCCACTTTCCGAGAATTTAGGAATTGAATCAACCATTGGCCGTGTACCGTTGTTTATTATTTTATCACGTCTTTCTAGTGTGTTTTTTGCTTATAAAAAGGGCTTAATCTTTTTTTATATATGTTTTTAGGTGAAAGTATATTCTAAACATTTTTATTTTTGCCTTACTGGACATTTTTCAAGTAAATAAGACTAATACTCCCGTTCCTCTCTATCTAGTCTGATAAGACTGTGTTAGAAGTGGGTATGACAATAGTCCCGCGGGTTGGGATCGAATACCACTGAGCTATTGAGGCTTTATTATGTTGGTGTATTTTCCGAATTTAGCGTAAAACTTGCTGTACCTAAACAATATAATGTAAAAAAATATGTCTTATTTGCTGAATAAGTATATATTTTTATATAATATTTCCATTTTTTTCAACATTTTTCAAGGAAAATTTCCTGAATAAAAAGTATATTTAAATAACGAAAATCCTTGTTGTTCAAATGCAATCAGCCTCTGCGTTCTGTAAAGTTACAGCGATGTGACCATGGCAACCTTGTTGTTAGTGAAATTTTATTTTTGGCATCCCATTGAAATAAAAATCTTTGAAATCGGTTAATTTTTTTTTCTCTAATACGCTTTTTATAATTTATACATATGCAGTAGTGTGACATCCTTAATTGAAGCCAGTTAATAAAACGAATTCCCCCTTTTAAATATAATCCATGCTTCATTTAATTAACATTAACATGGAGGTATAAAAGTTTTATACGCGTTTTAATAGTGCACACTAAATTTTCATCCTTGAACATAATGCGCGTTACTCAAGCCGATAACGGCTCGCGGCGTGTTATTTTATATGGAAATCTGTAACGTTAACGAAATTGCACCCCCCGCCCGTATGGATAGTAGGGGTAATCCTCGAAACTCGGCCGGAGCGTCGGCTATGAACTTTACTGTTATCGCCATCATTAAACTGCTGCCAAATGTAGGCAATTTTTAAAAATTACCTCCCCGACGATAACTATTTCAATAAACCCCACGTCTATGCTCATGACCGTCCTAATGGTTAACTTTTACTTTCGCAAACTTTGCTCTCTGTATCTCTGTGTTTCATATATTTTTTTTCTTTTTTTTTACCGCGGTGCAGTCGTTACGAAATGTTTTAATAACAACATTATTATCAAAAATGTGTATTTTACAAATTATAATTATGAATGTTATACCTATATTGAATTGCCAGATGTATGAAGTTTTTTTTAAAAATTCTTTTTTTTTTTCATTAAGGTACACTCGTTAAATAACACATTATTAATAAAAATGTGTATTCTACAAATAATTATTATGAATTATCTCTAAAAACGACCTCTACCTATAGAACCGAACGATACTCTTTTAAATCTTAGCAAAGAGTTTTTATGTCACAGGAGCGGTCAACATTTTATATAAAAAAAAATTGCCTTGAGAGATAAAATATAATAAATATTTTTTTAATTAAATTAATTCTGACATTAAATTACATATAATCCGTATCAAAAACACAAAAATATTAATTTACTTTATTAGTAATACTGGCTGTTTTTTGTGCCTTTGCCTAAAAATAGCGGCTTCGCTTAAAAAAAGTTAAAATTTTCCGCGCGCTTATTCTTTTTGCTGTAGGTACTGTTGTTCGCTGTCAAGTAGTGATGCACCGCCATAAGTCCCAAAGGCAATGGAAAAAGTCTAATCTAATCCGAAAAATCAACCGATATACTTAATTTTATTTAAAAGCGTATCAATATTTTATCATATGGAAAACAAAGGTGCTAATTAATTTTCAGAAAATGTGTTTCCTCGGAAATATGTTATAAAACGTCGTAAGACATACACGCGCATTGATAATAATACAGCCTCTGCTTACTTGTATTCCTCGCCAACGGCTCGGGCTAGCAATATCGTTTTGGCTGTAATTTTCAGCTTATCGCACTTATAACATGTTGTACTATTAAGTAGACATAATTCAATGATTTTGTGTAATGAAAAGGTACAAACGTTTGAGATCTTTATTTTTTCCAAAAGAGTTACATTAAATTCGCTTATATGAGAAATACAATTATTTCACTAATTATTAACGTGTGTACATACTAATTAGACTTAAATCCTACATACAAAAAATCAAAATAAATAAATAATTGCTAAAAAATGCGGGTAGATTTTAAATTACATGTTTGTTACGTAGAATACTCGACTAGTTTTAAAAACAAAGATTATAGCTTACTGGTCGTAACCTTTTGACTCCTAAATGGACGACCGGTCGCCCATCGTATCCGTTACGTGAAATGTAAAAAAAATATAAAGTAAACTAAGGGCAATAGGCGAGCACAGTATCATGCTCCGCGCGATAGAGGAATATAAAGATTTTTTTAAATGGCTCACAACGGTAGATTAAAACCGCATTCCCTGATTGACGGCTTCTTCAACGCAGACGGGCTTTTCGATAAAATAATCGCGGGCAGCGAATGTTATTATACGATAGTATACGACAGAGTATGGAACAAAGAAGCGTGACCACCGCTACCTGGTTCATGTCGGAAAAATAAAACGAACTTTCACAATAGTACCGAAACTTTGTCTGTTATATAAAACCTAATAACTTTTGCAAAGTTATAGGTTTATTCCACGGCATTCACATTCACAAACAGCTACAACTACAATGCACGGTGCAATGCGAGCAGATATCAAATTACATTCGATGAAATGCGCGTGTTATTAAAGCTCACGTGTACTGAATTATTTTGCTTCGCTTCGTATTTTTAGATGCCGAGTACTTTGGTAGTTTAACATACCTTAAGATGTAGTTTCGAGTATAAAGCTCGAAAGGTTACAAGGGTAAAGATGAATTCCGAATGATCCGATTAGTATTATATGTATACTTCAAAAAAACGTAATATATTTATAAATAAATACATAAATAATGCGAAAAAAACATGGCTAAGTAATAAATAATAATTAAACAAATACTTACAACAATATTTTTTCTTGGCCAACTAATGCTTGGCTGCCAAGTGATGATGTTTAAGATCGAAGTGCAAGTCTGACTTGAAAAAAATTATACTGTTTTTAAATTACAGTCTATTTAGCCGATCTACGCGTAATTACGCCGTACCTATATCTATGGCTAAATTAGTGAGCTATTGTGAGATTATTAATTCCAATCAGTAAAAGTGACAAGTGCAACTGTCACTGAAATGTCATTTTACTATTTTTAATCTAAGAATACGTAGGTACCGCTAGCCGTCTTTAGTAGGAAAGTAAACCACTGCCCACTGCAAGTCTATTACAAGGCTAGAATTTAGCCAATCTTGTAATTATAAATGACTTTAATACCATGGGGTAATAACGTCATGTAGACAGAAATTAATCTTTAAATCTTCTAGTTATAAACCAACGCGTAATGCAAATAATACTATAAACTACGACAAAGAGGTCGCTAAAGTTCAAAGGAGACAGACCCAATAAAATGAACAAACTAAATACTACTCGTTACTCCCTACTACTAAGTGTTTTCTCAAAGAAACTAATAAAGTTCGCTGGATGAAGCTCAGTAAAAGATAAAAAGAGTAAAAGCTTAAACTTCTTTACCTTATATTAAAAGCGGATTAGTTATGGAAAATCACCTTGTATTTGAGGAATTGTTACATAACTAAAGATTAATCTAATAATCTTAAAAGTAAATTACAATTGTCTAAAAAATCTTAGCAAATATTAAAAGGTCGAACAACGTCTCTTTGTTCTCTAATAAAAATGGGTAATAAATATTTCTTACATTTCGCACAAGAAACCAACAAAGGCATCCTCTGACCAAACAACAAGAAAATGCTGAAACTAAATCGAAAGGGAATAAAGAAAAATAAAACAAGGGGGAAAAGTTCGCTAAAGCAAAAGTTATCGAGTACGATTATGAGCATACAGACGGTTTTTCGGAATTCGTAGAAATGAAATAATAGCAATAAGAGAGGGTAGGTAAAAACTTGCCACGTAAGATTTCGAGACGGCTTATAACTTTATTATAAGTTTCAAGAAACATTAAAAACGTTTTTATGTAGTAGGTACATCAATAGGCACATACAAATAAAATTTAAGTTTCTGTGTCTGATATTTAAAACTAAATGTGTTTTCTCAAGTTATCAACCCATATTCGGCTCTCTGCTGAGCTCGAGTCTTTTCTCAGAATGAGAGGGGTTAGGCTGGCCCAATGTGGATAGGCAGACTTCACACACGCAGAGAAAAGAGCAAGTGCTTATAGTAATATTTTCATCAACAATCTGTATCCGTCCACAGCTGGACAAAAGCCTTTCCGAAAGCGCGGAACCACACACGATCCTCGGCCTTCCTCATCCAGCCGCAATCGGTTTCATTGTGCAATAAGTTTGGCACTGCGATGACCAATCCGCCTGCCCAGCGTGGTAATTATGGGCAATTCTTCCTATGAGAAGCGCCAACATACGAAGGCCCCCAGTTATATTTATGCGATACGAACGATTGAACCGATTTTAATGAGATAAAGTCCCATTATAATCGGAAGATAGAGGAGGTTATAGAGCAACATAAAAGCTACTTCTCACGGTAAAGTTTACAGTGCCCGCGGAATTTATGAAAAATTGAATTCCACGCGTAAAAAACGCGGTAAACGTTACTAATTTACCTGTCCCTTAAAACATCTGATTGAGACTGAACTCAACTAGTCTTCAAACTGAGAGGTCATAGGTTCGATGTCGATACACTCCATTTCGACTGTTGTAATACCAACTCCTACAGACTTATAAGACAAATATTATAAAAACTTGTTTCACCAGTTTTGTGTAGATTTAAAGATTCCAACAAGCACAAAAAAAATTGATATTGCGTTGCATAATGGGTAATATACATGTTTATAAATAAATTAAGGAATTATTCTTCTTCATCATTAACGGTCCATTTCAGCACAAAGAACTCAATGGCAAAGGTATAGATCTACAATATGGTCGGAATGCAGGTCAGCAAGCTAACGATTACATTATCAGGAGCTATTGATAATGGCCGAGGTCGACATTAACAAATTAAATCGATATAACATTCGTATGATTTGTTTATTTGATAGTACATAAAACACGTATTGTTTTAGTAAATGTTTCAAACTTTTCGCAACGACTGTACAATGTACATTACCGACAAAAAAAAAAGAAAAAATATATGAAACAAAGAGATAGAGAACAAACTTTGCAAAAGTAAAAGTTAACCACGTCATGAGCATAGACGTTGAGTTTATTAGAATAGTTATCGTCGGCGTCTACATTTGTAACATATTATATTTTATAACATTCATACAATTTGTTCATTAAATGTAAGTATTTGTGCGTGGAACACATATTTCGAGATTTTGTTAAAACATTTCGTATTTTTATCAAAAGGAAAAAGAAAAAATATGAAACAAATAGATAGAGAGCTAAGTTTAAAAGTAATAGTTAACCATTAGGACGGTCATGGGCATAGAAGTAGGGCTTAATGAAATAGTTGTCATCGGGGAGGTATTTTAAAAAAAAAATTCCTACTTCCTATTTGTATGTATGTATAATTCAATATATTATATTGATAAAACTTGATAAAAGCGTTTTACATTATCGCGGTCAGTCGTAATGTGCATGACATCATGCCGATCGCGACCAACACACGATCAGTTTTATCGGCAGTCGATTTGCGCTGCTAGCATGGATTACTAGATCGTCAGTGGCTGACATTGTTCAGTTAGTCATGAGCATTGTCGGTGACGCGAATCCATAAGATTTTCCCTACCAAAAAGTATTTTCACTTCTAAAATATTTTGCTCAATCAACAACCATCCGTTGTGAAAATAAAAATGGAACATGAAAAGAAGTTCACGGAAATTGATATTGCTACGTAAAAATTGATTTCCGAAACATCGAATGTTGTTAATTTGGATTCGTTACCAATTTTCGTTGATTATTTATCTCGACGTTAAATGTAACGACATCCGCCCGAATGGGCCGCGTTGAAGTTGTTACTAAGTCGAGACGTTGGTAGCGGACCGAGAGCCAGTGACAGCTAGACTTACCTCATTTTATGAGGGCTGTAAATATGTCAGCCTATGCTCCTACCATTGTACCATCGTAAATACAACGACCAATTATGTAGGACTTATTAGAAGAAGTAGCTTTGGGATGTGGTACCCATTACTTTCGAAAAATAGTAGATATCAATTATTCTGGAAGAAAGAAAGAAATAAATGTTTATTTGACACACACATACATACACACACACACATACAGAGAAGACAAAAAAGTAAAATGGTTACAAATTCAAAGTATAAAGCGTATTTTGATACATTTTCCTCGGGACAATACCTATAAGAAATCATCTCCCCAGTTGCCAGTCACATAGCTTCTCAGCAACCCTTCGAAAAACACCTACAAAGATATTTTCGAAGAGAAATTTAACAGGTTGTTGAAAATTAACAGTTTAAATCTACAAAGGGTTGCCATGACTAGAGACATGATTACTCGTGATATCCCCAAAAAATATCTTCTTCTTTTTGAAAATGAATCCACAAACCTTCAACAAAGATTCCTTGCAAAACCACCATGGTCATATGACCACACTCCATAAAACTCTACTGTACTTACCCATTGTAGGAGCATGGGTTAACAGACTTTCAGCCTACATAAAATGAAGTAAGTCTGACCAACGCAATCTCGGTCCACTAAGCCGAGACGTTCGTAGCGAACGGATATGCAAATTAATTTCGAGACTGGATTAATGAGTCAACGCTTGCTCTCGTGAACGGTTGGCCATCGTTTCCCAGCGCCCGTTAATGTCATCTGGTTCCTCTGGTTTCGAGATTAGGTTTTTTTTTTATAAATAACCACAAGATAATAATTGTAATTATTGCTTAATTTAGTTGCTGTCCCGTTTTTGTGTATTTGTTGTGGATTGTGTACATAGCGGACGCCTTATTAAAATGTAGCGTCAGAAAAAACCATTTTTTTTTAGTTAAGTACTTAAATAAATACAAAGATTTTTTTTCTTTTGTACTCGTAACCGCTTGTCGACTTTTCTGAGCAATGCACTAATAGTAGATACGGGTCTTGATAAAACGAAGCTTAGTAAATGAATCAAACTGTTTATGTGACTTGGAGATTCGTGTGGTTGGTTATCATATATGGTCTGTCATAATAATCTTTGAAAATACTAATTGGAAATAATCTGTGTTTTCATAATTATTCAACGATAAACTAGCTATTGATTGACACGCCCAAAGCTCACCACCACCATACCAGACCTGAGATAGTTTAGAAAATATAATATCCTAAATTGAATAGGTAATCAAACCCAGGATCTCTCTGTTGAAAACCAAGGTTTTACTAACTGAATTGAGGTCGTCGTAAGTTAATTAGGTTTAGCTTGTAGCAATCCATCGGCATTCGAAAGAAACCAGAGCCGCGATTGTGTCTAGTTCTGAATAAAGGCCTAGGCAGAGGGCTAGTCTATTCGTCGGATTGGTCTCAAACGATCGGAATGCGCGGCCGAGTGTGAATTGTTTTTGGCACGAACATTGTTATCTCTCAACCCGACTACATTCACAGTTATTGCTAACACATTTCGCACTTAACGCACATGCTTTGCTTTGTAGGTTTGAAAACTTTGACATTTTATTATTTTTACATATGGTAAAGGAAATATTTGGAATGCGAAGTGAAATCGAGTGATGCAAGTTGCGAGATTAATTAGAATCAGCCTTTTTGTATGGTCTTCAAAATAGCACAAATTTACAATTAACAACCCATAATATTTGGCTTACTGTTGCACGACTCTCCTCTCAGAATGAGAGGGATTAGGCCTTAGTCAACCACGATGGCCCAATGCATATTGGCAGACTTCACACTCGCAGAGAATTAAGAAAATTCTCAGATATGCAGGTTTCCTCGCAATGTTTTTCCTTCACCGTCTGAGACACGTGATATTTATTTTTTTAAATGTATATAACTGAAAAGTTGAAAGTGCATGCCCCGGATCCACTGAGCTATCAGGTCTCTTCGTCACGTCATCATTATAAACATATAAGTTGAATGTATGAATAAGTTCATACACCAGTCACGACAATCAAGTCACTTTTAGTCCATGTGTATGTAGTATTTTTACACCAAATATGTGACGAAAACAGCTGCAGAACTCTAGGTACAAGGTACCTACTTAAATCATAAGTAAACTAAGGGCAACCACACACGCGATATTTGTGTTACGATCACTGGTTTCGCAACTGCACAACACCATCGCGTTTTGACAACTTTCTGCTTTAGATTGTCGTATTGCTTTGCAAGTTTTAGCTTTCTGGTTTATGTAGTACTAGCTGACGCCGCGCGGTTTCACACGCGTGGTTCCCGTTCCAGTAGGAATACGGGGATAATATATAGCCTATGGCCTTCCTCGATAAATGGGCTATCTAATACTGAAAGAATTTTTTAAATCGGACCAGTAGTTCCTGAGATTACCGCGTTCAATCAAACAAACAAACTCTTCAGCTTTATAATATTAGTATAGATTGATGTTGCTAGTTTCAGCAACGGTTTATCTCAGTTTCATCCCACTGTCTGTGTACCACAATTTCAAAAGCCTCACTAAATTGCTCCGTTTGGCTTCCGAATGTGTGTAACGTTTAGTCGCTGTTCCCAGTCCTAAAAGTGACTTGATTGCCGTGGCTAGTCTGTGAATGTGCGGATCGGAGCGTACAGGCCCGGCGTAAGCTTTCGAAAAGCAACCAAATCGAATGCCTATGTAATGCGGGCTGCAGACCTTCAGTTTTAACTGCGCAGTATTATCCAATCGTAATTTCATCAGAAAAGACTGTAAAGTTTTGCCCACACAGAAGTTTTAACTATACCGTTAAAACTGCAGGTCTGTAGCACGCATTATAGTCACACCCGATGGCGTCATTTGTTTCATAAAGAGTGCAAAAGTAAAAAAATGGGACCACCCTGGAAGTAAACCCTACAAAACAAAAAAAGAATTTTTAAAATCGGTCCATAATTGACGGAATTATTACAGCCGAACGTAGAACCTCCTCCTTTTTGGAAGTCGGTTAAAAATCTTGATTCTGGTAGCTAACTGGGTTTCCAGGTAATAAAAATTCTGAGCATCGAAACGAGATAATGTACCACGTGATTTGTAGGACATTGTGGCTCTTAAGTTGTATAACTATTAATTAAGCAACAGTATAAACTCCTCTCCTCCAAACTTGTAGCAATAACAAGGTTATTGAAAGTAGTTGAAAGAAAATGTTCCACGGATCATTGATGTTTAATAGAGTGTGAATGTAATTACTCGAACAAACAATTACTAATGATATGTTATAAAACCCTTCAAAAGCACACATATTACTGTTCACAAATTTAATGAAAATCAAAATGTACATATTTGCTATTGTCACATATAAAACGTCAATTCGTACTGTAACTGAATGCAATTGCAATAGAAGCTCAAACAAACCTCTATTTAGATTTTAGTCACAGTTGGGAACTCGCTGGCGGCGACGTGAGCGGATCCGTTACGTCACAATCCGTTTCATGTACAATTAGGTACATGCCTACACAAGTACGCACACATATCAAATCTCTCACAGGCGCCTACTTATGAAACGCACGTGGTCGACCTACTCCAATTATATCGAGGAATATTGAAAGGACGTAAACATTTCGTGATAACCGAGTAGATATAACCTCTGCCTTCGATTCGAAGCGCGTAGGTTTGAATCCGGTTTGCATTTCAACTTTTCAGTTGTGTGCATTTTAAGAAATTAAAAATCAACGTGTCTCAATCGGCGAAGGAGGCTTTTGGCTGATGGGAGGCTTCGGCCGTGGCCAGTTACCACCCTACCGACAAAGACGTACCGCCAAGCGATTTAGTGTTCCGGTACGATGTCGTGTAGAAATCGAAATGGATGTGGATTTTCATCCTCCTCCTAACAAGTTAGCCCGCTTCCATCTCAGACAGCATCATCACTGGTGAGATTGTAGTCAAGGGCTTATTTGTAAAGAATAAAAAAAAGAAGGATAAACATCGTGAAGAAACCTGCATACCTGAGAATTTTCTATAAATCTCTTGGTGTATGAATTTGCATTGTATCTGTTTGGTGGACTATTAGCCTAACTCTTATTATTCTAAGAACAGATTTGTGCTCAACAGTGAGCCAAATATGGGTTGTTAATGGTATTGATATTATGTCAATTATTTTTACATGGCACTTATTTATACACTCACTAGTCAACACCACGCGTAGTTCCCGTACCCGTGAGATTATGGAGATAAAATACGGGCCTATGACACTTTCAATATACCTGTGGCTTTCTTCCAAAATCGGTTCTGTAGATCCAGAGATTACCCCCCTACAACCTCACGAACGTTACGTCTTTATAATATTAGTACCCATAGATTTATATTCGGATATCCATTGATGCTAAAAGACATTATTTAACATCAATGAATACCTGATAATTGAAACAAAAATGAAATTGAATAGAGATGACGTTTTGATAAACCCCCTTTCTCGTAAGCAAGGCTCCGTTTTATACCGCGGGGTTCAAATATTAAACGTCACTCTTTTGATGCTGAGTCGTCAGCTGTGACGATTCCCAGTGAGAGTCGAATGCCTGGGCAACTGTCATCTAGAGATGATTGTATACAGTGTCCGTTGTACATGAATAGTATGGCTATAAACGTTTTACAAGCTTTAAAGGTGATGAAAGATGATGCCACCACGATATTTGATATTTGTCTATTTGAGTTAGGTTAGGTTGATGTTAATCAAGAAATATTCAAATGTAAAAACAAAAATGAAATTGAATAGTGATGCCGTTTGATAAATTTTTTCTCTTTCCTCGTAAGCAAGGTCTCGTTTTGTACCGCGGGGTGCAAATATTATACGTCACTCTTTTGATACTGAGTCCTCAGCTGCGAGGATTCCCAGTGAGAGTCGAATGCCTAGGCAACTGTCGCCTAGAGATGATTGTATGTGTACATACTGACAGTGTCCGTTGCAAAACATGAATAATATGGCCAGTGGCGTGCACTTCATACATGCAAAAATTTACTGCCTATCCTAAGGACTCAATACAAACCTATGTTGGACCACAGAATACATAGTTAGGACAAGGATTTTTTCCAATTTTTACTTATAGTGCATACCCTACTTAAAAACCTTATGCACGCCACTGAATATGGCTATAAACTTTTTACAAGCTTTAAAGGTCTTAAGATGCGCGTCACGATATTTGATATTTATACTAAATGAGTTAGACATTCCATCAAGAAATATTCAAATGTAAAAACAAAAATGAAATTGAATAGTGATGCCGTTTGATAAACTTTTTATCTTTCCTCGTAAGCAAGGTCTCGTTTTGTACCGCGGGGTGCAAATATTAAATTATTTTATAGATAATCTAAAGCTCCTTGATCAACGAGACAACTATTTTTTTTAACTTACACTAAAACATGACTAGAGCAGGATTCGAATCCGTAACCACACTAATGCTTAATAAGGACCGGATCGAGTGCTGTAAGTCTAAAATGTATTCTGATACAAAGTTATTAGATCCCGTTCCAGCGAAGATAAAATGTGGCTCTGTTCCTATTATACAGTCGTCGACTAAAGCGGTTCTCGCTTTCAATCAAAGTAACAAACATAATTAAAAATTCCGCTCACTACTGAAACTCCACGTTACGTTTTTTGTTCACTGACGCAATTATTGTACTGTTGGCAAGGAATCCCTCAATCGGCTGCCTTTGCACATAATAAATTGAGCGTAATGATACCACAAAGGAAGGACCACAGATCAAAGATTTTATATTTATAATAGAGGTGTCCCTAGCTCGTCAAAATTTAGGCTAAAGCGGCTAATTGACCGCATAGTGAACAACGAAAATTATTTAAACAAATAATAATTTTAAATATACAATGTCGAGTTGTGTGTTTAGGAACTTTAAAAATTGTTTAAATATAAATGTATAATGAAATTAAACAGAAAATTGTGCGCTCGGTGGAGTAGCTAAAATTCGGCTTACTTTTTTTAGAGATATAACATGTCTATAGTATAAAATGTCGTCGCCACAAATCATAAGTTGACGTTAAAATGCAACTTGCGTTGTTCTAAAACTCCGTCTGTGCCAAACTTAGAGCGCGGGGTTAATACTCCGGTGCGATGTCAGTAGAATTTAGTGAGTCAAGGGCCATTCCAGCATCGTGATCGCTCTAGAGTCGTACGGTCGAAATGAAACGTCGTATCTTATTTTATGATTAGCGGCTCGAAAGCGCTTTGTAATTTTGTTAGTTCCGCCTTTCTGGTGCTGGGGGCGAGCGGCGCGAGTGGAGATCGATGCGAGCGTTGCGTGCGAGTGCGAGCGGGAGGGCCGTACTCGTTGGAACTTTTGTCTCCGTCACACGAACCGCCTACCAGGCAGCCATGTTGCGCTCGACCTGCGCTCGCCCGACCGCCATTGTAGCATTTGCAGCTAGTGATGTTCGCCTGCTCCACTCGATATTTATAGTTCCCGAACGGCCTATTCTGTACACGAAGGCTCGGAACTTTTTTTTTCCCCCAACAACTCTAGCGTTGCTTCATTGCTCTACATTTTTAAATTTAAATTGTATTGACAACGTCGTGAATGAGAGTTTGATTGGAAACGTTATCAATAACGTAGATCTTGTGTGTAGAGACGATAGCATCACGAAATGGAGTTAAATGAAAATAGAGTCGATTGTACCGTCGGCGTCGATAGCGTGGGGTATAGGCTCTCGCTGTGGACGTATACTCGTAGCTCCGAGTCCGGAATTAAAATGTCAGACGTGCGGCAGCGGCAGCGAGCGTGGGGAGTCCGAGGGGGGCGGCGGCAGGGGGGGGCGGCGTTATTAATAACCATAAGCCAGCAGACGCACGAACGTCCAGAGGGGCCATGCCGCGCGGTAATGAGGAATCACTAATTATATTTTACTGGACTCCACTACTGAAACAATATTAATTACATTGCTATTTTCATGGAAAAAATTCCCAGTAATAACGGCGAGCGCACATTCTCCTTTGTTCATTTATGTGACATAAAAGCTTTTTTGTTTTTCTTTTTTTTTTTGGACCGAGAAAAATTATCAATTTGTGTGGACAATACAATTTAATACTGTAATATTGTACCTATAGAAGAGTACTATACTCGTACCAACGTAGATGTGTAACTCGGAGATATCGGTCTGAGAGATGAGAGTCGCGATATTAAGTTCAGCCGGGGTCCGTTTAATATTCCCCCACGGTTGCGCGCGACAGTCGTACCGTTCGCCAGCCGCTCGCTCGCTGCGCCAGTAAAAACTCGCCATATTTTATTGTCAACGAGATATATTAGTCAAAGCTCGTGCGAATAATTGCGTGACTTTTCTTATCTATATACAGATTTCGTTTGTTTTTTTTTCTTCTTTTTTTTTTTGGTTTATTGACAACGGCCTTAGTATCTTTGACGTATGCTAGTTGACATATACGAAATTAGGATTATATGTAACACATGTTATCCGGTGCCTACTGGTGGATAATTTACAGCAGGTAGATGACACTTTTCAATTTATTTGATGTTTATCTTAATGGGTTGATGACAATGACCAAAATAGTAAGTAGACCAGTGGTGAGTGGTCCAGTTGATAACCAATGCGACTTTGGTCATTAGGTTCTGTGTTCGAGTATTGTGGTTTCGATTTTTTTATAACCCCAAAACGTGAGTTTCAAATTCTGTCTATATTATCTCTCTGTATCTATTGTACCGTGTTAGACAGAATTATAGAGACGTGTTACAGTTTTTGGGATTTATTACTTCCTTTCGAGATATTCTCATTAGCAGACTGGAATTGGGAAGCATGTGAAGCTACACCCCCGTGCTTCGCAGATCACTTCAAGTCTTTATAAAGTAAACATTAGATATCGTCTTCAGCCCACATCGGAGCAGCGTTGTGGGAATAAGCTCTAGCTTCCCCTTTGTTCCTCGTTCCCTAAAAGACTGACTCTTTAGTGCACCCTACAGTGGACTATTAAAATAGGATGATGATTATAATATAGACAAATAATCAAATATAAGCCAGCAATAAAATGTACGTAAACAAAAATGAGATCTTTCTCATGGCAGGATAAAATTAAACGGACTTTTTACTCGGCGAGTTGCCTCTTTATGTCAGTCAGCTGCAGCGTCTGCTTGCATTACATAACTTTTACTCTATTTAATCTCGTCATTCACTCAACTTAAGGGGCTGTCTTTTTACGAAATATATTTGTTTTTCTTTTAACAGCTTAAGCTTGCAAAGGTTGTTTCAGAATGCTTGTTTGTTGCCTACTTTTTATGTTTCTTGTATTGTTGCTTTTTATGAATTACTAAAATTATTAGATATTATATTAATTAACGACGACCTCCGGAAGTTGGTTGCAAAGAATACAGCGAACTGTCGCTGCTTAATAAAGGTGTATGTCCAGCAGTGGATGATTAATGGCTGATGATGATGATATAAATTAATTTTTTCAAGAAAAATACGGCTACTTGGCTTTCACTAAGGAAACATCTCAAATAAATAAATCAATAAATAAATAATCTATTTTACAAATTTTTTATCACAAATATCCAAGAAAATATACAATTTATGAAATTACACTCGCTTGGAGTGCTATAAAATATCAGTATTTTCTCAGAATTAAATTTTGTCTTCGTAAATAATACTTACCTATTGAAATAATAATCGTTTCGCCATTCGCCATATCTCTACAATGCAAAAATCATCAACCTCGTTAAAGTTTTTAACTAGTTACGGGTTAACAAATTTAGCAAAATACAGATAAAGTGGGCCCTTGATCTAGTCATTCGCTCTACCTTGTCCCGCGCGCAACTAAGAAGCGATTTAATGTAACGTTTTTCTCTGTACATAAAGGCCAAGTTATCGTACGGCGGCAGTCTCACAAACTGCAAAATGCTCTAGATTCCCGGAACTTGCGCGGCAGTTCTCTCCGACGGAAACCTACGTAGCGCTGACTACGGCTAGTGTTGCCAATTCTTTGGCGTTTTCGAGGAGCTGTCCGGTTTTTCTGTCAAAAATGTCATATTATCGTGTTTCGAAGCAACTACGAATTTTCCTTTGAATATAATTTGTTCGTCCAACAAATACTCTATGCTTATCTGATTCGAAGTACTTCGTACCACCTAACGATATACCGAAGGAGGATAGATGCCTTTGAGATGTGTAGTTGGAGAAGATTGCGTGGAGAACTACTTGTAACAAGTTCTCGATCCAGAAGCAGATTCGAGTTGGAACTAGGCTCTCAGCTATGTGTTACCTACCAGAGAACTCCGAGTTATTTTGGTCCGAAATGAGTGAAAGAAAACTGTGAAGAACGTAAAAAGAACAATGAAATGCGGACACGAACTTCAGCACTGAACGCGTCGACCAAGATGAAGTAAAATTTTAAAACTGCTAGGTGGTTTAAAAAAAAAGAAATCGAGAAAATATCCCAAAGAAATAATCGCTGCTTTAGTAAATTTAGGTGGTACGAAGTCCACCGGTTGGGTTACTGAATCAGTGTATAATAAATGTGATTTTTTTATATTAATGTTTACGCATTTGAAGTCATGTCCCCGTTTTCCACGTCAACTGGTCCGCCTGTGCAGAGCGCACATTTGGAGCGGCGCGGTGCGCTGTCGGGAATTGCCGTGTTGGGTAAATTATGACGCCCTCCCTCTGCGATTGCCGCAAATAATACGAAGAATATAAAGCCCCTGCGACTGACGTGTCTCTCTCTCTCTCTGTTCTCTCTCGTCAATTAATTGGATGTCGCTGTTTTGTGTTATTGTTGTTGCGAAGGAAATTTTTTGCGCGCGCGGTTCTTTTTTTGAACGCTATGGAATGACATTAATGAGGAATTATCGTGTAATAGTGGTGTAAGTGGGTAAAATGCTATTGTTTAGTAGAATGTGATGGTTCATGTATTACGGAGATTTATTGTCAGGTCTAAAGATTGGCGCACACTAAGGGAGCTGCTATATACGGCGTATTGCGTTTGTAGAGTGATTGAAATTTAAAGGGTCTTAAACTTCGTGTTAAAATAACTCTGTCAATAAACAAATTCCTTAGAAGCCGGAAGAGTTGTGTGAGAATTATCAAAACTAGTACACGTGCCTTTGTTGATTTAGTTTTTTAAGATACCGCGACTTTGATTCCTGAGAGATAAAAAATGTGATAAAAAAATGTGCATATCCAAAATGCAATTTATCTGTATACCAAATTTGTCAAGATAATTTCAGCAGTTAATATACAAATGGGTAACAAATCAACTCATTTAAGCATTTATTATACTGGATAAACTGTTTTGACAAAATTATTTAGTGAGAGCTTCATAAATAACAAATTAGTCATTCGATAGAGCGAAACAAATGTAAAAAGGCAACGGGTCGGCATTTGGAAACTGAATAATTATTATCCTGATCAACAAACAAATTGTGTGCGCGCTGCAAAACAAACCGGCGCTTGTTGTCAACGATATTTCGTATTCACTGAACAAAGGGACCAATCATACAATTTTGAATTGAATTTTTCATTCGCTAAGCACATAGATCTCGCATCGCATCGGCGGACGGTCGGCAAAGTAAAATTAGCGTGTTTTGCGCACTGTGTTAGTCCAAGAGCTAGTGCGGCTAGACTTTCGTCATTAAAAGCTGAAAGTTTGTCAGCTCATGCACCTACCTTATGAAAATAAATGTGGTTACTTTGGGAGGTAGCACGTTTCATCCAAGATCCAGACCCTCAACCGTCCAAGGAAAAATTTAATCTTTTTGATACTTTCTTCGTCATAATATGAGAAATTATATCCCCATTCGCGAGACACTTGGCTTCGTGGCAACCCTTCGCTAGGGACTCTTAATGTTTTATCGTAAATGGTATATTTCGAAGGGTTGCCGCAAAGCTAAGTGACTGACGACTTGGGATATAATTTCTCATATTATATAAACCAAGGAAAATATAAGAAATTGCACTTTTTACCTAGACCGTTGAAGGTCCTTTAAATCTGATACCTCGCAAAGTAGTAAGTAGTAGTAAATACGGTCCAAACTCCATAATTGGCTACCATATTTTCATAAGGTGGTAGTATGAACTGACAAAGGAGATGTCCGAAATTGGGCCCAATTTTTAGAACGATATGGAAATGAAATATGTACCAAAACTCTTGTATATTTTACTAGATTACTCCATTAGAATCTTAGCCGAAATAATATTCACCAACAGGGAAAATAGGCTGATTTCATTATTTTGACAGCGATCCAGCGTCAAAATACCTTGTTAAAACTGTCGCCTTCTGTTAGAAGACAGATAATGCAATGAATTTTATGTCAAAGGGATACGAATTACACCTCTATAAAGTAATTTATCTGATTAGTCAAATATGGATTTCTTCGAAAATTGGCATCATGAGTTATCGTTAATTGTCCTATTTTATGGCCGATTTTCAGCTCTATATCATTCATATAATTTGGGCCCGAGTGTGTAATGAGACTGAGTTTCTCCCTTTTGAGGTTTTATGACGAAGGTCTGGCTGTCGCTGGCTCTCCGTGTACGTGTAATTGCGGGGCTTGTGTCGCCCCACCCGCGCGCCCTACGTGCGCTGTGTGTGGAAACTTTGTTTATTTATACTGCAGCGTGTTATATGGACGTAGTATTTATACGCGCTGTTTAAATATTCGGATTTTGTGTGGGTACCTACTCGGAAACTTTGTTTGGAAATTATGACCATTCGAAATTTGATAACGTGTCTACTGTTTAGCTCTAGAGCATCGTAGTGGAATGTTGTGGTATTTTATATGGTCCTAAAATGTTGTTAAAACATCGAAACAAATTTAGTTGTTGTTGTTCTTAAACGTAGTAGTTATAGAATGCGTGAATATGGGTATCTTCAAGATAAGAATGAATAGGCATGTTCTGGGCGAGCGTGTTCCACCTTAGGCTGCGTATTCGCTCTGTCAGGCGTTTATGCAGTCAAACTATGAGCTTTTATTATAATGTATATCAATATTAAAAAGAGGTCAAGTTTGTGAGGTAGTAGCGAAATCGAATGCTCCTAGGAACTTTCCGTTCCTTCTTCACCTTTTTACCATATAACTGCCAAGTATCGGAGATGTCTGCTATACGTACTCGTAGTTGATGTCTCTTGGACTTGTACAAAGCGTTTTGGGCTGTTCGTTCTCTTAATCTACTGATCCGATTTTGAATATTTTTTACCACTAGAAAGCCACATTTTTTAATGAGTTTCGTATTTTACCAGGAATAGGAAGTACGCGAGTGAAACCGCGTGACGGCTAGTTATCACTAAAACTACATTCACACAGAAAATAATCGTCGATCTGATAATGTCTTTATGTCTGTTGATATAGCGAAGTGCAGTGTGAAAGTCATAGTTACGTGAACTACGAGTAAGTTAGATTGAGCCTCTCAACTTGTGCAGTGAGCTTTTGCAGTTAAGACATATCCGTCGTCATAGTGCGACAAAGATAATGTATTTTACGGAAACTTACTTCGAGATGTTAATCTTTTGATATACCTACTCTTTATGTACCTATATTTAGATCTCATAAATTTGTTATGTTGTGTTCATCAACATATTGTTAGTAATTTTACTTTAATAATAGACTATAATAATTCTTGAAATCTGCTTATTTCCAAAGCCACTAAGGTTCAAACCCCATAAGGTAGGCGTCCACAGATCCGCATCGTACGTATCGGGTGCATCGCATCAAAAGGATTTTAGTATTATTTGTATAGAAAGTCATACAAGAGCGTCCACTGATCCGCATCGTACGGATCCCACGAATCTACCGTAAAATTAAAAATCCGTTATTGCGATGCGTCCGATACGTAACGATGCTGATATGTGGACGATTACGTTAAGGCTACCGTACTTACCGTCTTTATAAATAACTTTCGTCATCATCATATCAGCCGATGGTCTTCCACTGCAGGACATAGGCCTTTAGTAAGGACTTCTATTGAAATAACTTTAAATAGTTTAAAAAAACACGCTTTTTGCACTCACAAAAAATTACAAATATTGGATTTCAGTCACGTGACAGCAAACCCTTTCATTTGACATCCATATCATGGGGATGGATTTCAAACAGCCAGTCCGCCATCTCGGGAAGGCCGCCATATTGGATTTGTAATGACGTTTCTTAGCTAGTCATGTATTGTCATCAAAGCTCAGAGCGTGTGCAAAATTTTATCCTAATTGAAGACCGGGAAGTGGGTCAAATTGAGATTCCAAGATTTTCTTACATACACAGTTACAAGTGAAGCTAATATATGCTTGTTAAACAGACTCTGAACCATAGTTTTTGAATTTTAACTGTTAATATTACAAACTGCTTTTTCAAGACCAATTTAATTTACATGAAGCCCCGTCAGGACATGCCAACTTTGCCTCGAAAAATGTGACTGCTCTTGACAAAGATTAATTATATTTTGCTACCGCTGCGATTGGCGTTATCTCAGCCTTAGTGAAGGTTAGCGACGTAAATAAAAGGTTAATGTCAGATACATACTTCATTTTATTTGTAAACTGTACCTGATGTCGGTGATTTATTATTGCATATTTTGTTTTTTTTTTAATCCATTTTAGACAGTTTTGACTAGATTCTACTGTAAAGTTGGAGAAACTACAGCGTTGATTCATATTCACCTGGTTCATTTTTGATAGGTAGTACCTAATAATTGATAGAAAAAGCAAATTGTCTAACTGATGGTTAGTAAAATCGTAAGATTCGTGCTAAGAACATTTTGAGGCTTCGGCCGTGGCTAGTTACCACTATACCGGCAAAGGCGTATTTCCAAGCGATTTAGCGTGCCGGTAAGACGTCGTGTAGAAACCGAAAGTGGTGTGTATTCCTCCTACTTCTAAGTTTCCATGAACTCCTTGTATCAATTGATATCGATATATTTCGAATCCTTATTCCATGTACTCCACGAAATTAATGTTGTTTTTTATATTAAATTTGATATGAGTCAACTACCCTATTGATGTTTTGTCATGGAACTGCGGTTCTACGAATACTAACAACTTGCAATGTAATTAAAGTAAGTAAGTAGGTTAGGTACAAGTGGGTACTTATTTTATTCTGTTTACAAAATCTGAATGTTTTAAACTGCAATCATAAGTTTTATTACTAAAGGAGCCAGCTAAATACATTTCGCAACTCATTCACAAAATGATATTTCAGCTTGCGAGCGAAATTCTTACAATCTTAGTTCATTGAGTCAAAGCGAGGAATGTTTTGAATTGCATGAAATTATCTTTGAGAGTGCGCCGTCGACGTTCCGTTCGCAATCGCCGCGTTGCATCTGAACGTTAAAGAGCAGTTTATACTGATTCCAGTGCACTGTGATGAACAGTGGCGTGCACTAGTATTACAAGTTGCATTACAGGTGGTATTAACATTTACTATTTATGTTATTGTAAAGGGGAGGTATTAGTGTTGGTATAAATAAGAGAGTATTTGGTGACTTGAGCTCAGTTGCTTGTTAGGCAGCGTAGATACCGTCACGCTGCCAGTCGCGTTAGTGATTTAGTGCAATAATGATTTGTTGTGCAATAATAATTAGTTATGTTTTTTGTTGTAATTATTGAAAATGTTTTGTGTTAGTGTGGGCATGTAGAACAAGTCGGGCCGCGAAGGTGAGTGTTGATGCATTCTGAAAGGATCCTTTAAACCTACTCTCAAGGTGACAAGTCCTAGGACCTGCTCGAGGTGTTTCCTCTACCAGAAAATAAGGGTACATTCACTGTCGATACATGTGCGTAATGAGGCTTTAGGGTAGGCAGTGTATATTTGCTTTTTGCATCTATGAAAGGCACGCCACTGATGATGAATTATGTTGTTTCAACTCAAATGTTAGCTTCTTGTCTTATTGAATGGAATGCAATATTACGACTACTTTACGATACTGCGACACGAGACAATGGGGCCATCCATAAACTACGCCACGCGTTGACGAGACGGACGATTGGGGGGTGGGGGGGAGAGGTTCTAGGTTCAGTGTCGTCACGTTTATAAATCGACACTTCATCTCTTTGAAATATAAATAGTTACTGAATAGGTAGGTACTATTATTTATGCAATGACACAAAGATTCATAAAATTTAGTTTTTTTTTTTAAATACCTACATTAAAATATTTACAAGAAGTCGCACACACTTAAATGTAAACCACCTGTAACACGGCTCGACCTTGACACACACGCAAGCCTTACAAGCCGCGAAGTCAGTATTATTGAAGGATGTGAACGAATTTGATGACTGGCCCGTTGTCGACCCGCACGAAACGTTTGCATCAACGTTTCTAATAAGAACTGAAAAAGACGGTGGAATGCCCTTCCGAGTGAATAGGCATCTTCTAGGCAAGCACGCTTCATCTTAGATTTCATTATTGCTTTCTATAACAAGATCCCCAAAACTGATGGACCTGCCAATGCATAGCTTTAAGCAATGCCTTGCCGGTTTCTTCTCAGCAGAACCTGCCTTCTGAACCGGTGGTAGAATCTTTACAAATAGTCAACTGACCTATAAAAAGTGCTTGTAAACTGAGCCCACTTGAAATAAATGAATTTTGAATTTTTAAATTTGGCTTTTCATCATAGCATGATTGTAGTCAAGCGTAAGCCTCTATACAACATAATAATTTTATTAGTATTGAAGACTACTAAAGTCACACGTTATAAGTTATTTATTACCAATATACAGAAAAAAAACCTTAAAATACTAACAAATGTTGCTTTTTGTCTTATCGTTTTCGCAGCAGTCGGAAATCTTTGGACATATCACCGAAGGAAATAACAGGTTATTGTTGTAAATACATCCGTGAATTTCTATTACAACAAATAAATACTTGTAGTTATCTTTTTATCGTAGCTACTATCTTACGATAACGTGTTATTTTCGATCAAAACATTTCCGACCATTTTGCTAATAGCTTTCATTTGATCCGATCAAAGATATCATCGAAACATGACTTGTTCATATTTGAGTTTAAATTACGGCGAATATGATAACATGTACATTTCGATAGTTTCCGCAATGGTATGCGCGGTGGATTTACGGAGGTCTTGAGTTTGATCCCCGGCTGGGCCGTTTAAGGTTTGCTTAATAGGTCCAGGTCTGCCTGGTGGAAGGCTTCGGTAGTGGCTAGTTACCACCCTACTGACAAAGACGTAGCGCCAAGCGGTTCAGCGTTCCGGTACGATATCGTGTAGAAACCGCAAGGGATGTGGATTTTCATCCTCCTCTTATAAAATTAGTCCGCTTCCATCTTAGATTGCATCATCATCACTTACCATCAGATGAGATTGTAGTCAAGGGCTAACTTGTAAAGATTCAAAAAAACATAATAAAAACAGATTAAATTATAACTACCTTTAACAATTAATCGCTCCAAAATTAAGCATAACTTATGGGAGTAATTCTACAATTAAATGAAGTAACTGTTATTATTTCAGAAGTAATGTTGTATTTTACATACGTAACATAGGCTTGCTTGAAATGGTTTAATGAGGTCTAGGTTGAGGCGCGCTTATACTTGTCTTCGTATTCACTCTTGTCTCAAAGGTACATTTCTCCATTCATAACTGTTTCAAAGACTGTGTTTAAAACTGATTCGCGTCAAACGGCTGGAAGAGCTACTAATTTTGACGAAATTTTCATTGGCAGTAACTTTACAACGACAAATTAGTAGAAAGATTGTACTATACGAAATTATACTACAGCCTTTCTTGATAAGTACTGTTTACCAACAAATAAATTAGAAATGAAGCTAGAAAACGCATGTCATTTTATAACTTATTTATTTTAAATTATGTATGGTTTGTTCATAAAATGTTATATAAAATATATTAACCATATCTAATCGTTCTAAGCTTATTAATCAAATTTATTATCATTTATTTAAGAACAAGTTAATTATAATTATTATTAGGTGTAAAATTACTAGTGATTTATACCCTTATTTTTAATTTGTTTGTTGGTAAACAGTACTCATCAAGAAAGGCTGTAGGCACAATATACTGTTAGTGTCTATTTTTTTAAAAAACTTTAATGGTTATTTAAAAAAAATGGGCGTATAAAAATTAAATAATAATTTAAAAAAAAAACAGGAACATATCCAACCATGTAGATGAAAATATTTTCAGTTCTATGCAAACTACAGAACACCACTTTAAAAGTGAGTAAATAAAACTACTAGGTTGTGCATTTTATGTAACAAAAGTGGAATGAAAATGATATTCCCTTTTGCTTCAAACTTTTAAGCGTCTTTACCCATTGAGTTAAAGTAGGAAACTTTGAGTTGTATGAAAGTAACTTTGTGAGCGAAGCCGGTCAACTTCTCAACGATCGTTTATAATCACGTGCAATCTCTACTTTATGAAGTAATTGTTCCAAGTGCCAATTGTTAAAGAGCTTTACTTCCGTTTTATGTATTGCTTATTGCTTATCTTTGATGAAATTGATATATTGGATATTACAGATTGAATATTTTTATCGATATATAAATTAGAAATTTTTATCGATATATAAATTAGAAATTTTTTCGTCCGCGTGGAATTTAGTTTTTCACAAATTCCTTTGGGAACCATGGATTTTACCGGGATAAAAAGTAGCCTATGTGTTAATCCATGCTATAATATATCTCAATACCAAATTTCAGCTAATTCGGTTAAGTAGTCGAGGAGTGAAATAGTAACAAACATTCATATCATTAAAATCATCAGTTTTTGCAAATCTCGGAAAACCATGGATTTTTTCGTTATAAAAAGTAGCCTATGTGTTAATCCAGAGTAAAATCCATTTCCATTTCAATATTATTTTAGCCAAATCGCTTTAGTAGTAGCGGTGTGAAAGAGTAACAAACATCCAAACATACATTCAAACATCCATACAAACTTTCGCGTTTATAATATAAGTAGGATTAGATATATTGATGAAATAGAAACAACGGAACTTACGTTTACTTACTTACTTACTTACTTAACGAACGAACCTTCTCCTATTAGAATTTAGATACGTCTGTTTGGGATACGCACACTTAACATAAGGAATGGATCTGAGATTGTGATCATAATCTTCCATATCATTTATCTGAAGAAATATCCTATTATTCATAATGTATATCTAACTATAAAAAGTACTTAATAAGTAACTAATTATGAATCCAAAATATGTATGCTAACGAACAATAGAATAGTATCGTGGGTGTATAATTGAAGTTTCCTTAACATCGACTTTTACAATCGTCGACGAACTATTCGTCTATGAAACGTCATGTTCGAATTTGAAGTGTACTTTTAAAGGCTAAAAATAAAATGTATTTATTTTTCAGAATTTACGAATGTATTTTGAATAATAAAAAATATAGCCAGTGCACAGTAAAACCAACTGTTGTGTGTGTTTGTGTTGCATCATGGTTAGGCTTATTTTACGATACTTATTTAAACTACCCGCTAATGATTGTTCTTGGTTTTTCTTCTCTTTTGTTTGTTAATTATTGTTGTTCTTAAATATTGAATTATGTAATAATAACCACTGCGAAGTAACACCAACTGTGGTTTGTGTTGCACTATGGTTAGGCTTAATTTAAATAATGAAAAATAAAAAAAAAATGTATTTTGTAGATAAATAAATAGATCATATAAAATAATAAACTACAATAAGCAATGTTTACTGTGTGTGCTATTCCTTGGCGTGTATTCCGCCTTATATGAAAATAAATAGTTGCGGAGGTAATGTAATGCCGGTTAATTAGTTGAACGGCAGACGGCGCCGGCGTCGGTTCCAATTAATAGCGCCACTCGACCGAGCTCGTTTGAGGATCGCCGTGGATGCTAAACGAATCAGCGGAGACTTAATCCTTTTAACGATTAAAATACATAATATTTTGTCCCATTCAGTTTTCATTATCCCATAGCCATACAATTAATTTATCTGTAACACTTTAATAAAACAATTCAAAAGGAATGGTTCAAGATGTGCGATTTTTTTTTGCAGTTTCCAGGATAATTAACTGTTTTATTTTCTAGTAATCTAGATGATGCATTCAGTCTATTACTATTTTTTGTAATGGATAATGGTGATAGGTAGGTTTCTGTAAACTAACATTTAAATTTCAGATATTGTGCATTGATAGCTGAGATTAATGTCTGCTTCACCACCACCTTCAAGCGTTGGGTAGTCTAAAACAAAAGTCTAAAGTTTTTTTAAAACGCTGACGTGTGAACAATATACTTGGGAATGCAATGTCCGTTAAAAAAGCGCTCGTGCGAATGGTGGCTTAAAATATTCTTTTTCAGTTAAAAATTAAGTTTCATCAAAAAAGTTATTTCTTGCGTGAAAGTAATAAAGGCTAACTGTTAAAAACTTTTAGGTATAACGAACACTAAACTGGCGTACCTACACCAAAGGGGGTAGTGTATAACAAAATAATGCACCAACAAAGCCCCTGGAAACATGCAAAATCGTAATCTGCTTGCTTTTCTCAGTTCAAAAATGTTAACAGAATGCGGTCCTCGAATTATGTACACTCAATACCTCACAGAACCTGGTCTATTATAATATAAGAGATATTATGTTTTAAATGCATATTATGTGATCAGTTCAGTTTTTGTTTAGTCAGTTGTAATTTGAAACTATTTTATTGTCAACAGGGCTACCCTCCACCTCCTAGGCCTGCTCAGCCGTCCACACCAAACGCTCACGATCAAGATTCGGTAAGTGTTTATTATTAATCGGAGTTTTATATTTCTGAAAATCTAATAAATTCTTCATTCCATATTATTCTATAAAACTTAAAGCATTTATGAGCATCGACTCTTATTTACGTGATTGTTTGGATTTATCGTCATTATCACTGCGTACACTCCGAAAGTTTGGTAATCAGTGTGCGAAAATCTTTTCTTTCTTCCTGTGCTCTCTTGCCTAGTAACTAACCAAGATCTTGCTCTGTTGGAAGATGTAAGTTATTATATGTATGATGTGCGTGTCACGTCTCGTTTCAAGGATCGCAGGTATGGGCTTCGAGATTTATCTCCTTGTCCTGGAAACTCTTCCCAAATGTTTTGGGGGGGCTCTTGACCTATGGGACAATCCTTAAAACGACTGCTTCTGGAAACTCTTCCCAAATGTTTTTGGGGGGCTCTTGACCTATGGGACAATGCTTAAAACGACTAGAAGTTTTCATAATGGATGAAATAAATAAAAATTACTGTAAATGTAAATGTTAAATTTCTAACACACTCGAAAAACAATAGCACCAAAACGTATTTGTTCCATACATAAGTGGGGTTACCTACAGTTATAGTCGCGGCTCGCAACCTCGCAGTGCATAACTAAACCACGCGCACAAAAGCGACATTAATTATAACGATGAATGTCGCGTCTTCATCATGCGGCTTACAATTACAAACAAGTGGAGTGAACCTTGTGTTTGTGAACTGGCACTCCGCGCGCCCGTCCGAGTTGCGAGCGCGACACTTGACAATGAGCTTGTTTGCTAAATTGTACCGAGTAGTGACTGCGTACCGACTGTCGACCGGTTAGTGTTGCCACTTCTTTGCCATTTTGTCGGAAATTATCATGTTTCCTTTATTTATTATACAGCTATTGAAGGCCGATGCAGTAGTCGGTTCATCTTCTTTCTCCTTGTATAATATTTTTCTTCAAATAAGTGAATCTTGTTTTTGTGAACTGGCACTCCGCGCGCCCGTCCGAGTTGCGAGCGCGACACTTGACAATGTGCTTGTTTGCTAAATTGTACCGAGTAGTGACTGCGTACCGACTGTCGACCGGTTAGTGTTGCCACTTCTTTGCCATTTTGTCGGAAATTATCATGTTTACTTTATTATACAACTATTAAAGACCGATGCAGTAGTCTGTTCATCTTCTTTCTCCCTGTATAATATTTTTCTTCAAATAAGTGAATCTTGTTTTTGTGAACTGGCACTCCGCGCGCCCGTCCGAGTTGCGAGCGCGACACTTGACAATGTGCTTGTTTGCTAAATTGTACCGAGTAGTGGCTGCGTACCGACTGTCGACCGGTTAGTGTTGCCACTTCTTTGCTATTTTGTCGGAAATTATCATGTTTCTTTTATTTATTGTACAACTATTAAAGGCCGATGCAGTAGTCTGTTCATCTTCTTTCTCTCTGTATAATATTTTGCTATTCAAACAAGTGAATCTTGTTTTTAGGAAATGGTACTCTGCGCGTCCGCCAGAGTTGCGAGCGCGACACTTGCATGCTAAATTGTACCGAGTAGTGACTACGTACTGACTGTCTATCGACCGGTTATGTTTTTATTAAAAAGAGGAATATTTCCAAATTATAATTTACTTATAGAATAGTATATTAATTCTGTAAACCGCTCTCAACTATCATGGCATCCTACATTTAGCGCTGCAAAAGCAAAACCTACTCCAATTTGCGTGGGCGTGAATAATTTTATTTACGGCCCACATTGTTTTCACGCTTAAAAATGAAAGCAATTTCCTATGCACGGAGGAAATCGAAGCGCGGTGCCGTGTTATTATTTATAGTTGAACATATTTTTCCAATTGAATTCGACATACGCTAGCTAAGTGGAAATCTTTTCCTTTATTTCCATCTTTTCTAGATGGAGATAAAGAGGTAAAGTTTGTAGTATTGTTTGTTTCTCTTGATATACTGAAACGATTTTAAAAATTCTTTTACCACTAGAAAGCCACGTCATTTGTGAGTGTCATTTTGTCCCAGTATTCTCACGGGAACGGGAACTACGCGGGTGAAATCGCGGGCGGCGGTTAGTTATTTATAGAATTTCTATAAAATTGAATACGACATACGGTAGATAAAAGGAAATCCTTTATTTCCATCTTTTATGTAATGTTTAAGTAGTTATATTTGTATTTTACTTTTTCTCTCTTTGTGAAAGTTACGCAATGTGAAGAATGGATGTGCTAGGACGGCTTTTACGGTATATTGGGTTCAAGTTGGTATTGTCATACTCTTATGTAGGTAGATTCTCTCCTGAAAATGTTTTGACTGTTATATTTTTACTAAAATAGTTAAGGGTATTAAGTAATAAGTATTTTGTTGTCATGGTTATGATAGAAGAGTTTACAGTGTCGTCTCTATGAATTTTTGACGGCTTCCGTAGTTCAGTGGTATGCGCGGTGGATTTACAAGACGGAGGTCCTGGGTTCGATCCCCGGCTGGGCCGATTGAGGTTTTCTTAATTGGTCCAGGTCTGGCTGATGGGAGGCTCCGGCCGTGGCTAGTTACCGCCCTACCGACAAAGACGTGCCGCCAAGCGATTTAGCGTTCCGGTTCGATATCGTGTAAAAATCGAAAGGGGTGTGGATTTCATAATACTCCTAACAAATTAGCCCGCTTCCATCTTAGATTGCATCATCACTTGATCACATCACACACATCACTCACCATCAGGTGAGATTGTATTCAAGAGCTAACTTGTAGAGAATAAAAAAAAAGTGCGTTACGCGTTATAGCTCTCAACTGTAGTGTAAACAGAAATATAGACTAAACATTTATTTCTTAAACGCCAACTCCTGGTAGAATGGTCGTGAGTGCCGTTTAATTTTAGGTGGTTAGCTGCGTTATGAGACTAGGTACTTCACCATTGTATTTATAATTGTCGCCATGAGAGTCTGTCCATTAAGATCTTTTTGGATATTTTCTCTTCCACTTGGCTCTGTACCACCAACTGTCAGTCCATTCTCGATAACTGGAAATGTGGCCAAAGAATTGCCATTTTCGTAAAAGCACAGTTAAAGATAGTCCAAGACTACAAACATAAAACCTCTTAAACATTCATTTCAAAACGTGAATTTGTTAATGTGGTTTTGACACAAACTTTTAATATATCAACATAACGGAGCCATCAATGTATCTATCTGTTTTTGAAGTGCATATATTTGATTGCGCGCAGATCAAAGCACGCGTCTCCTTTATCCGAGGCACATAGCCCGCGGCGAGATACCCTGCTGCCGTTAGCTAGATAACGGACGCAGCGATAGAAAGAATTGCTAGTGACAGTTGCATCCCTTGCAACAGGGCCGTCACGTGCCTGCCAGATAAGTGCCCCTCCATAGGCGGTTTTAAATCTAGACGCCACGAACATTTCTGTCCGATTTTCGATATACTGGGATCGAAAATAAAATTAATATCACTAATATTATAAAGGCGAAAGTTTGTCTTGTGAAAGTGTATAAGTGTGTAAGTATGTTTGTTCCTCTTTTGCGCTGCGGCTACTGAAGCAATTTGGTTGAAATTTGGAATGGAAATAGATTTTAATCTGGATTAACACATAGGCTACTTTTCATCCCGGAAAAATTCATAGTTTCCGCGGGATTTGTGAAAAATTAAATTCCACGCGGACAAAGTCGCGGGCGTTCGCTAGTTTAATAATATAAATAAATTTAAATAAATAAAGCTGTTATGTCAATGTTACAAATGTACCTACGTGTTTGCAAAGACAAATGATCCCAATTCGTTATATTTTTTTTATATTGATTAGAAGTTCGTATGGACAACTTCCAACTCATCACTCTAAGGTAGGTACCATAATTGTATTGAATATCAAACTTTTGAGCTTAATCAACAGCAATAGATCTAATTTAACGCTTGAAGTCTTACTCCTACACTAACAAGGCAAGTTGAACAAATAAAAGCTTCTTAAATTTAGATGTCATCAACCAATTAATTAATTATTATTGGGATGGGAATATACATTGTTTTTTTTTGTTTTAAATGATTTTTTTCATCAAATACATACTCGTACACTAATTATAAAAATTAATTACACATTATTTGAATTTCACTCCGTCATTCATTAGAAAATAATGTTGTACAAATTAATGCAGCTTAAAACCCAAACAGTTTTAATTTTTTTAGATATGTTTGCGCTCACAGAACAGAGATCGCTAAAAGCTAACGCTTTTAGCAATAGAAGTAGCATAGGGGCGTGGCCCGCTTACACCCGGGTGTGCGGAGCTTCGCAAGCCTATCCGCGCATGTACTAGCAGTCTTGTTTCGTTGACTGACACGTTACGTCCTGCGGTTGTCAAATTCGGTAATTGAAAATAATTAAAAACGATTAGAAAAATGCTATATTGTGCCGTTTTGGAATACCAAAATGATAGCCGCCACAAAAATTTATCAAATTATGGTGTTTCGTACCATCGTTAAGACGTATTATATTATATTTTCATTAAAATATGAAAAAATAATTTTACTCAAAGTCACAAACTAAAATGAACTTTACGGGAATAGTACTAAAGTTTACTTTATTTTAATACAAGTTTGATTTTCTCGAAGATTCTGTTGACGCCAGTGGGCATACATTTACTGCGTCAACAACAACAACAAAACTATCATAAATCAAAAATTTACAAAAATGATTTTATTGCAATAATTCTTCTATTCCTAATTAAATGTATTAATTATTATTAATATTAATAATCCTTGTTATTTTATATTTAACGAAAACACCCATTGATTTTGCATAAAATTAAAAACAAGAAATTGTAACCATTTTAATGTTGAATTTTCATTGTTAACGTGCGAAATATAATCTAAACTGCTATATTCTGAGACCTGAGTTGCGCGTTGTCAGTCGAACATTAATCACAAAATAATCTGTGTTACTTTTTAATTATATACAAAATATTTAGGAATGCTCCAGCTTTAAATAAAGGATCATCATGTGAATTTTTAAATGAAAGTACCTTTTTATATTATTTAAAAACTGGTTGTATATTATGGTTTTATATGCCTAATATAAAATGTGCCTAAACGAACATTTTCTTTTAACAATTTTAAGGTCAAAATAAACTCAAGAGACAGAGTGTTCGTTTTGCCTTTAGGTTCTTTAATTGAATTTCTCTGTCGGTCCCTCATGACTGACAATCGGTACTACCTTGGCGAGTCATCTTTCGATAAACAATGCTCCTCCATCGAGTACGGATACAGGCCATCTAGATGGCACTATAAAATGTGTGGGCACCTGTTTCTATGAAAAGATCCGACCATCGGATTGGTGATCTACCTCGTGGCCGTTTTCCTTCTAAATACCACCACGTTTCCACTGTTATGCCAGAGTTGTGAATTAATAAAAAAAAGAGAAAAGATGTAAGCGTCGAATACTTACGTGTACGTGTACATCACCGCAGTATAAAATAAATAAATAAAAAAACACAAGCGACGAAGGGGAATGTTTATTGATTTGAGACAGTGAAACAAGATTAATACGATCATTTTATTGTCTGAAATCAACAAATATACGATTATTTTATTTTCAAAGGTTTCAATTGAAAAGCAGCATATTTTATGCTTTTATTATCTCCTCTAGCATTCAGTTTATCAGAAAACTGCAAAACAATTTAAAAATATGATTTCAATGTATATATTATATTATGCTTTATATAAAATAAGAGGAAAAATAGACCAAAAAATAGTTATTATTTTTCTTGTTTTAGTTCTCCTGAAAAAAGTGTAATTGTGATTTATGTTAGTTTTGAATTTAAGCAGCTGCCATATGTCATTTAGCTATTCATTTAGGGATGTCGATAATAATATATCGATATTTTATATCTACTACTATTATATTATGATGACACGATAATGATGAAATTTTGGAAAAAAAATTTTAGGAATCCGGAGAGAAAAAAAATTAATCGAGGCGACTAGGAAGCAAAATTTGTTTTATGCAAAACCGCATTCTAATTTGTTCCAAACATTTTACGCAGTCAGACGTTAATGTAAAGTGGAAACAGAAGATATTTAGTAGTCACGGCAGTGCCAAACAAAAAGATTTTTTTTTCTAAAAGTCGTATTCGTGTCTTTTAGGATACAAATAAAATGACGTACTTAAAGTGTTAGGAACGTCAAGAATGAGGATTTGTAATTGACCTATTGACTACTAACGGGTTGGAAAATAATCTACTGGTAACATTCATCATGAAACTCATTATAGTTAAATAGGAAATAATTAAGTTATTTTCTGCAAAAACCGACGAATTAAAAAAATATATACTATCGTGTTTTTTATATATTTAGGAATTAAGTTTACGAAATACTTAGAGCAGCTGGTCATGTGTTTCTCAAAACTTAAACGAACGAATTTCGACATTGCAATAATGTGTCATTGTGGTGTTTTTCTAATGATATCTAAAGTTGTCAGATAGGCATAACAATACTTGCAGTTTGGTCTATATTGTATTGGCAAATATTGTACAGTATACAAAAGAATAGTCATGTGAAAGATACGACGACACTGTACTATACCGTGTTTTATTTTTTGTTTTTATATCACTTTCATTTGTTAGTGAAATTATCCTGAGAAATTTGTGAAACATTGTTTAACATTGTTTATCATTGTGAAACATTGTTTAACATCCAAATCTGAGAGAGAATGTTTAAGACTATCGTTATTTCACATCCCTAGACAACATTAATAAAACAAAGTTAGGATCATTTTGAATCTTATTTATAAGGGTAATAAAGCTTATATATAGAGACAACTAGTGACGAGTAGCGGTACTACAGATTTCATTCATGAATTTTCATTCAAGAATTTTCATTTGTTCTGAGACAACAGTAATAAATAATTTTCAACTCTAAAATAAGGGTAATATATTTCCTTTTTCACTAAATATTAAACAGCCAATTAAGTGAAGAGTTTATCAGTGTGATAAGTATTATTACACTATAAATGTGTTTGTAAGGCCACGCCCCCGGGTACGCTGGTTTCAATACAAACAGTTGGCACTTTATAAATCTAGTTACTTCTTATATCTGTGTTTGCGCTTCACACAAATAAAATTGGAAACGAATTCTGAAAATTGTTACCGGAGTTCTTTTATCTCTGACGTAGGTAGGATGTGCGATTTTTGTTTTATTTGCTTTCTTCGCTGTTAGACGTTATTTAATATGAAAATACGCACCGTGGACACGTATTGTAACATCTTTATTACTGTCGAGTAGTTCTTTGTGCGGGATAATTCTTTAGTTCGCAGTTGGCTGGATGCGGGTCGGCTGAATAGGATATAGAGCCCGGCTTTGTTGTTTTAGGACTCGCCCCCTATCAGTCACGCTTAGGCCTTTTTTAAGCTTAGTAGGCTAAGAAATTCTTTTTCTTTTTTACTTTAAATATTCTTGCTTCATAGACTGCCGAATAAGTTCGTGGAGTGAGGTGAATCTTATTTGTAATAAAGAACTTTTGGGTATTAAAAAATCTGAGTAAAAAAGTAGCATATTGTATTGTGCGTAACAATATACCCAATCTCAATCTAGTCCCAATTTTATGAACATATGAATTATTATTGTTCAATCTAAACTTCAACTACTGTCATATGTATCAATAAAGTACCTACTATATAATTTTGAATAAAAGTACGAGGTAAATAAGCAAAATTTATTTAAAAATAAGTAACAAATACTATTAAACAAACGGTTTATTAGAATAACCGCCCTAGAACTTCTCAGATTTATGTTAAAAAATAATGTAATAACAATATTTATCCAAAAGTTAAAATCGTATACGCTATGTTTTGCTTAGCCAGGGAAATGGGTCATAATTTGTAAATACGAAGCAAATTTTATTTATGAGCTCGTTACGGTAAAATATTTCAACCCTAAAATTGTATTTAAAGAGATAGACCGTTTGTTTGATGTTGATTGATACAGTTAGCCGGGCGTGCAGTCTTGCGACCCGTACGGGGGACTCCAGCGAGAGGAATTATTAAACCGGGGCCCTGCGATGTGTCGCTTTTGTAATGAATGCGCCGAACTCCGTAGCGAGGGGACCGCGCCTTTCTACCTACTGTACTCGATCAGGGCCGGATTTGGAACCCAAGAGCCGCAATTGTTGTCCCAGGGACAAGCAGAAACTCTTTAGGCTACCCGAGGTGTGGAGTAAACATAAATTTGTTGAATAGTCTATTCTAGCAGTAGTTGGCGCCTTATTGCTGCCATTATTTCAATTAGAAGCTGCGTGTCTCTGATCCCTTTAGTTCTAACACAGTAATACTGCTTATTTCTGTCTTTATATAGCGGCCGTGTGTGTCTCGGATGCCCTTAAAATAACAGTAATACGGCTTTACACTTTGTCTTGATGAATGACACAGTATATCAAAGAGTACATTTGTATATAATACAGATAAGTAGTTATAGTTAGATCAGATGGGTCACGCTAACAACTCATATCGTGTCAAGTTATTATAAGTTTAAAAAATAATTATTGGTAAATATTTATCATTAAAAAACAATATCTAATTAATGAATCAGATTTAAAGGCTTAAGTTAACATTTGGAATTGCTTAAAATATCATAGTAGTAGTTACATTACTATTTGATGTTTAATACGTTTTATCTTGTAGCAGCCGGGGCTGTACTGTAGTCCGGGGTAGCTTTCCCCTAGATCCGGCCCTGAGAGTACTACCTACCGAGCAGAGAGTCGTCGACCCTCGTTCGTTGGGCTTTGAACGAAATTTCGTCCAAGTATTTTATTAAGTTTTTATGCTCCTTCATAATTCCATCAAGATTTTTACGCTTTATAAATTTTACGTTACAAGCTACGCAATTTAGCCGAAAGAAGTCTTTGACGATTAATTATTTTAAATTTAAGCTAATTATGTAGTAGGCTAACTAAAAAAAATCTTAGCTTCTTATGAATTATTATAATTTTGTTACACTCGAAATTGGAATAATTTTCATTTTCATTATTTATTTTAATTAAATCTATTCATATTTAGAAGCGTTCATACATTCAAAAGATTACAATAAAAATATAAAAAATACTGATTTTTAACTGAAATTATTAACAGTTCTTTTATATGGGGTACCTATATAGTGTTTATTATATAAACTTATGTAAGTGATAAAATATAATTACTGTTATAGGAAATCTTACATTTTACAGAACTAAATGTTCTCTTTAACATACATATAATAAGTATACTAAAAAAAGCATTTAACATACTAATAAAAAGTAAATTTATTTATGTTAGTCGTCGTGCCTCCACGTAACGAGTTGTGTAGAGGTCGGGAAGGACCCCGTACGAATTATTTATATATGCAACCGTACGGCCACCGGTGAATGACAACTCAAAAGGAATATTATGCATCCTAGAAACGAGGGGATTCCTTTGAAAGAATGTCTTTTTACAATGCCCATTCATTAATGTCACGAATGGCACCCCGCATCGGTTATTATGCGTAAAAGAAATAGAGACGTTTAGAATGTTTAAAATAAGAATGTCTAATGTCGACGGTTATTGTTTATTTAGTTTTTTATAGCTTAGCTTAGCTTTGATGATGCTTTAGGCCATGACGCTACCAGTGGCGTGAACTTCATAGATTCAAAAAAGCACTGCCTACCCATGTTGCACCACAGAATACATAGTTGGACAAGGACGTTTCACATTGTTACTTATAGTGCATACCCTAGTTAAAAACCTTATGCACCCCATTGGACGCTACGCTTTCAAAACAATTGTAATGGTTTTTAGAAGCGCTGAGATAAATAGCATAGTAATGTTAAGTCAATATTCTCCTGTCTTTTCTCTACTATGCTAAAATCCAGGCGTAAGTATGACAATAGGGCGACGCGTGAGAAATGAACCTAGTACTTCTTGGGTTATGGGTTAGGTACTTCATACCTAACCCATGAGCCTTTGAGCCAAAAAAGTGACTTTCAATTCAATATTGAAGAAGAGTGTAAAAAAATATAAAGCTACTTTTTATACGGCCTACGGTTTTCATTTTATAAAGTATTCATTGATTTTTCTTTCTCTTACACATTACAACAACGGCGTGATAATAATATTATTAGGGGAACAAAATTTTACATTTCACTGTCAACTAAAACGTAAAAAGTAAAATAATAAAAAGGATCTGTTGATATTGATACATGATACATTGAGTGTGTAGCATGTAATGCTTGTTAGTTAGTTTATAGATTTTTATAATCTTTATTTGTTCTAGAACTATAGCAAACTACGGTACGTTTAACGAGACAAGACAAAATATATAAACAACCTGGCCGTTACTAAGTTACGAATGCGAAAGCGAGTGAGTGTTATCTATCTCTTTATCTGTCGTAAGCAATAATGTTGACATTTCGTTTACATTCTTTATCTCGTCTCCTTAAACGTACTTCACCGTAGTACGATTTTTCGTATAGACGTATACATATTTGTATGGTGCAAATACTTCATCATAACTCTTCTATATTTATTTTTATTTATTCATTATATTTATATAATATTTGATTTGTTTATTAGAAATTGTGGATGTATTAGCTAGTAGAAGTTTTGCCCAGAGCTAATGAATTACACCATTAAAAAACAAATATTCTGCCGAATGACGATTCGAAGGAAATCACATATCACGTCGAATCCGCTGTAATGGTGTTTTAAAGAGGTATTTTGAATCGGATCCTCTCGTTATATAGCGCTTTTGTAAAGAGGTCATTTAAATGAGGCGACTAACGAATCCCTCGATGATAAAAGTTTATCGCTAGCGTGTATTTATTTGGTCTGCCGCTCGGCCGGACAGCGGACCGGCCGGACCGGCGGACCAGTGGACCGGCGGGGACCAGTGGACCGGGGGACCGGAGGACCGCCGGCACCGATGTAATTATTGCGGTACGATTCCGATAATGCGCCGCGAGGCCGAACGCGGACGAAATGTGGTCGAACACTCGTTATACTTGCATTTTAATAATTGATACCGCACCGGGAAACATAAAGCGTTGTCGTGTTTTATTTCCAAAATATAATATTCGCTTATACTCGTGTGTATAACGAACAAAGAGTCCGCTGCTAGGCAATGGCGTGGCAATGTATTAATTACGAAAATTTTGTGGAAAACTTTCGACAAAATGATGAATGCGTCCAGTAATTACTTTGATAGATAACGGGCAATAATACTGTTGCGATAAATTTTAAAATTATTGAAATCAACCATTCAATGTGTAATGGAAAAGCTTTGTGTTATTTATTTTGGTGCTACGTTTTATGTTATATTACCAAAATATAAATTTATATTCGAGTGAATAACAGTAGTAGTTGCACAACTTAATTGGCTCTGAACAATGTAACGTTTCACGGAATTCAAAAGTGTACCATGCCCTTATCCGTAATTCAAGCCAACTGTGCCCGATTCCGTAAAAATCGGCTCGGTAAACGAAATCTCGATCGATTGGTTCCGTAACGGTTATTTGGTTAAACAGCGCGCTCGTTCCACAACCGAATGGGCACGTTGCTTAATAGTTAAGCCTACAAACGTTCACAGAGTCTCCTGATTTACATACAATGCAGGTTAAAGTTCCTTAAAATTTACTCAACACTCAGTAGTTCAAAGCTAGTAGGTAGATTCTTTTAAAACGAATAGTTATATACAAATTATTTTTGGATAGAGTTACTTTGATGCGGCGTTCGTGTATTGTCTATAAATGATCGCGATAAATAATTTTCATCGTCACTTCAATGCGATTGTTGTGTTGTGAGCTTTAGCTTTTAAGCAGTCGTTTTTTATCGATTTTATTTAATTTAAATTACATGATAATTATCAATACGATTTCATTCAGGCAATCAAGACGAAACATTGATTGATATATTCTTAAAAAATATACTTTTAATTTCAATTAGGTAGTATGAAAATTGTGTTATACTCCTATAAGATATCTTACACTACGGATATATGTATTACGGGTATCATAATTAAGGACTTCTTAAAGAGGCCCGGGACAGTGTTGTATGTAAATCGTGGAAGTTTCTAAGTACGAACGGCTATTACAGATATATTTGACAAAGATTATTCTCTAAAGTTATACTTTGTGTATGAATATTGTGTAATATATTATACACTATAGATACGAATATGTTACGGCTATCAGAATTAAGGACTTATTAAAGCGGCGCGGGACAGTGTTGTATGTAAATCGAGGAAGTTTCTGAATACGTAGTGGCTATTACTGCTATTAAGAAACGATTGGTGCGGTCGCGGCCGGGGCCGGTTGTTCGGCCTCGTTGCCGGCAATACGAGCTTTTTACAGCGCGATTACACCGCCCACTTTGTATATCGTGGATACTCTACCCACGCAGTACGCACCCTCTAATTAGGGGCTAATCTTTTATCCATTTACGTGCGGACAGCGCTGTCTGTGCGCTCTAGTACAAGAAAATAGTTTTCGAATACATGAAACTGGAGTTACAAGACAAGATTGAGTAAATAATAAAAACACTAATATTATAGATGCGAAAGATTGCGTGTGTGTCTGTAAGTGTGTATGTATGTTTGTTCCTCCTTTACGTAGCGTATATTGAAGTGATTTGGCTGAGATTTGGAATGGAAATAAATTTTACTCTGGATTAATACATAGGCTACTTTTCATCCCGGAAAAGTCTATGGTGCCCGTGGGATTTGTGAAAAACTGGATTCCACGCCGACGAAGGCGTAGGTGTCAGCTAGTAATATTATAAAGAGAAAAGACTTGATCGTTTGTATGTTCATTTATTTGTTAGCATTAAATAGGCTCTTTGAGGCTTCTAGGTAGAAACTAGTTAACCTATTTGAAAAAATCTTTCACTGTTGAGAGTCTTAACTATTCCCGATTGCTGTGTGAAATTATGATATAAAGTTAGGTAATTTTAGTAAATCGTATATAAAGCTGTGTGAATAAATAATATACTACACAGCAAAGCTTGGCAGTAATTTTTTCCCGGGAGAACTCGCAAAGAGCTCTAACGCTAATAAATCACTAAACCTCTGATACCTAATTAAAAATTAAACTTTCACGTTTGATTTTTATGAAAAACAATGAAAAGCATTGTTAGATATTTTCTGTCTAACAATGAATGCTTTTCATCTACTCATAAGTGTGTCTCTCTGTACAATTTCTGTAAGTTTAAAATTAGTAACAAAAACCCTCCCCGCTCCACGTTCGCTTAACTTACCACTCATAGTAATTGTTCATCTGAAATTGCTTTAATAAAATGTCATAATAACTGTACACGCCACGTTTTCCAGGCTAACGAGTTGACCTATTACCCGTAGCTACAACTTGCACAAGTTATGTGGGACGGAGCGCTTTGTGTTCGCAGTTCGCGGTTGGCTCCGCGTCTACTGACTGCATAAAAGTTTGTTAGACACTGGCGTTTGTGAATTTAATGCATACATGTTTATGTTTTTAGGAATAGGGGTTATGTCTATAGGGGTTTAGTAATAGTACAGCTTTTTGTGCTGTCGCTCAGAGCGTACTCTTACAGTCTACCTCATAGGAGTCTCCAAGAGTTGTAATACAAAAATATAATAGGTTGTTACAAGTTCCTCGATTATAGGTGGTATTAACATTCATTATTAATGTATTTGTTGGTATTAATAAAAGGGTATTTGATGATATGAGCTTAGTTGTTTGTGAGGCAGCGTATACACCGTCACGCTGCCAGTCGCATTAGAGATTTTGTAATAACTTTTTGTGTTGTAATTATTGATAGTGTTTTGTGTTGTAATTATTATCATAAATTGGGGGCATAGAGAACATGTCGAGCAGGGAAGGTGAGTGTTTATGCATTCTAAAGGAATCCCTTAAACCTACTCCCAAGGTCACAAGTCCTGGGACCTGCTCGAGGTGTTTCCGCTGCCACAAAATAATGGTACAGTCACTTTCGCTGCTACCCGTCACGTCACGATGTTTAATGAAAAAGAACATTTTAACTAGCGCATGTCGTGTGACTTGCCGCGTGTACTCTTTATGTCGATGTATGCGGCTGTATTGTAAATATTCAAGTTCGTTTGCGAGCTATATAACAGGAAAATTAGCTGCAACCAATGTGGTGTTTACGTGGTGCAACACAAATTGTGCAGGTGACATTTGACGTTAATTAACCATCGCTTTCGTTCTAGTTGATTACTTACTACACGGTTTGAGATTGTATGTTTTTCAAAAGATCTTTTTGTTGAGTAACCGCTCTAAAATGCTGAAAGAATTCTAGTAAGATTTTTCCACACAGATAGATTTAATTTTTATAAAGACGTAACATAGAATACTTTTACCCCGGTCTGTCTGTCTGACAACAGTAGACGCCACACGGATTCACCCCCGTAGGAATACAGGGATAAAATATAGCCTACAGACTTCCTCGATAAATGGGCTATCTAACACTGAAAGAATTTTTCAAATCGGTAAAGTAGTTCCTTAGATTAGCGCGTTCAAACAAACAAACTCTTCAGCTTTATAATATTATATTCTAGATTTAAAACAACACGCATCACATTTACACACAGACGCCTACTTAGGTATATGAATTCTGTTTAATTTTATTTAATTGTTATTCCATGCACTTGCATTTCTAAATTAACAACAAGCTTAATTTTCATGTTATTTTACATTTTACAGTGGTGGATCATGCGTCTATTTATTTTATGTTACTCAGACCTTATTAAGAGACATTAACTTATTGAGAGACTTTTCGCTATAACTTGAACGTTCGTATGTATACAACAGATAAAGGAGTGGACACACGGTAGTAAAAAACGGCTTTGTATATGCTTTATATCAGTTCGCATTACCATATTTCGCTCAAGCAGCGGCACACTAACGTTTAACCGTCAACATAAGCCAACTTACAGGTTATTACGGGCTTACACTAAACTTCCATACATTGTAGGACTCGGGTTATAACGAGCGAGCGACGCCGACGGGCGGTTTTATCAGCATACCTACTCGCGGAATGATATTAAGCCTTACATGACTTGAAAGGATTATGTTTAAAGCCGCTGCGAGTGCTCACTTTAGAATGCACGCGATAATATCTAGCAACAGAGTTACACACTGCATACATTTTGTTTGTTGATGGCACTCTCGATGCTTATATGTACGAATGTAGGTACTTTAACATTGGCAGGTACGTGTTAGACTTCGCGCTGATGCGTTCGCGTTTGCATTCAAGGTTGCGTCCGGTTTGCGTATTTGAAAGTAGGGGTTTTTTTAACCGACTTCCAAAAAGGAGGAGGTTCTACGTTCGACTGTATGTATGTTTTTTTTTTTTATGTATGTCCAGCGATAATTCCGTCATTTATGAACCGATTTTGTAAATTCTTTTTTCGTGTTGTAGGGTTTGATTCCAGGGTGGTCCCATTTTTTTCATGTCAGGATCTGATGATGGCATCCTGGAAAAATCGAGGGGAACTTTCAAAAATCGTAGAGACTGCTAGTGCGTTTGTTAGTGTTTCCATAAGGTATTGTAAACCACTACAATTTTATGAAGATCTGGAGTTGGTCTGATGATGGAGCCGAAACACAGACGATGGAACTCGTCAACGATTTACAGCAGTTACCTTTTGTTTGGGCTTGATTAATTTGTATTGATGAGAACTTTCCACCTAGATGGGTTGTGACTGAGTTAAGGGTCTGGTGATGGAGACGAACGACAGTTAAGGGAACTCCTCGACGGGTCAGAGTAGATACCTTGTGTTTGGACTTGATAAATTTGTATTGCTAAGAACTTTCCACCTAGATGGGTTATGACTGTATTAGGGGTCTGGTGATGAAGACGAAGGAGAGTTAAGGGAACTTTTCGACGGTTTACAGTAGCTACCATGTGTTTTGACTTGATAATTTTGTATTGATGAGAACTTTCCACCTGGATAGGTTGTGACTGTATTAGGGCTATGGTGATGAAGGTGAAGGAGAATTAAGGGAACTCCTCGACGTTTCACAGTAGCTGCCTTGTGTTTGGACTTTATTAATTTTATATTGATTATATTGATGAGAACTTTCTACCCATAAGGATTGTGACTACATAGGGGGTCTGATGCTGAAGACGGAGGACAGTTAAGACCACTTCTCATTAGTTATAATACCTTTCACGTTTTTCTGGATATTCATATTACGTGTGGATAAAGGGGGAGTGAAATTTTGTATATGAGTTATGGTAGTATTTTTAAAATTGACTTAGGTACTTATCATAAGAAAATAACGTTTTAGCTAATTAATTTTTGTTCACACTCAATAGGCATGCTAACACTAAAAATGAAAAAATAAAAATTTTAATAAAAAAAAATTCAACCGACTTCCAATTCAAAAATTAACCTAAACTAAAAAGCAAGAAATAACTTCTTATCTATGTCCTACCTTCTGATCAGTTTGAAGGCGGTGCCAATCCAGTGTCATGTTTTAATTAAAGCCGTTTCTGAAAGAACCACAAAAATTTTGTAATTTAAACGGCTTGAATTAAAACATCATTGGCTTGGCACCGCCTTCAAACTGATCAGAAGGTAGGACATAGGTAAGAAGTTATTTCTTGCTTTTTAGTTTAGGTTAATTTTTGAATTGGAAGTCGGTTGAATTTTTTTTTATTAAAATTTTTATTATAGCTAAGTACTATAAACTAAGCTTTAGTTTACAAGCACTTTTGAAACGTCGAGTTGATGGATGGTTTTTTGGTTACTCGCTGTAGTTGGAGTCCAAGCCCTTTAATCGCGGAGCTATTGAGGCTTTGAACATTTTAAAAGTGCCATCACACGATGTTGTAATCTAAATAAGCACATCCAATAACAAACAACAAGCATACCTGACTGCCGCGGCGATGTTTTCTTCGTAGTAAGCATTCGTTCGCCGGCGCCGAGCTTTTTTTTGTCCACAAAACGATTGTGATCCATCGAGCTAAACCGTTGACCAATAAACAAACCGTTTATACGCATAACTCGGCAGAATGGATTCTCATTAGATAGATGACGGACATAACTTTTATGGAAGTTAATAACGTTGAGGCGCGGGCAGGTGAGACTTAAGGGCCGGTGCGTAATGTTTGGAGATATGTGCGACAAATTGTTTTAAGACTTGTGCACACGGTTGTTCCACGTTAAAAAACATACAATATCTAGAGTTCGTAAGCTAAAACGCGAAACTTGGTATTCTAAATTGCTATATTTTGTATATTTATTAATTAATATGAGATAATTGCACAGTATTTAGTAAGTTTTTATGCATACAATACGTAGGAGGTATCCAGTGTTGACAAGATCTGAAACTACTAAACGTAGATAATTGAAATTTGACAGGAATAATTTCTTTCTATGTAGTGGTCCGCTAAGAATGGATTAAATGAGAGATTCGCTGAAGTATAAAAGTTTAGTTTACATAAAGAAAGTTAAAGTCTCTAGTTTGTATCTGCCCTAAAACATTTCGTCGCTGTATTGTGTCACTAGGGGCTGTTTATGACGTTGAAGGGAATCGCTGCGCCCCTAGTATTGTTTTGGAATGCCTCTTAATGCGAATGTGTACTGTGTCATTGCTGTAAAAGGAAACGTTTTATGGCAACAACTCGAAAGTTAATAAAAATACGTTCAGTGAATGAGATGTCGTCAGTTTGTATCCGCCCTTACACTTACTATCGCTGCAATGTTATTTGTTACTACTGTAAATATTCAGCATATTCTATTCTATAGTTGCCAAGCTGTTTATGACAATGACATTGAGGATAATCTAAAAGTATGTATTTTATTTTAAAGTTATTGTATACTAGCGGGCGCCCGCGACTTCGTCTTTGTGTTAATCCTGAGTATAATCTATTTTCATTCCAAATCGCCACAAAATTGACAAAGTTCCATACAAACTTAGACCCCCTATTTTATCCCCTTGGGGGTAGAATTGATCATTATCCTTTCTTAGCGGATGCCTACGTCATAACATCTACCTGCATGCCAAATTTCAGCCCAATCCGTCCAGTGGTTTGGGCTGTGCGTCGATAGATCACTATGTCAGTCAGTCACCTTTGAGTTTTATATATTTAGACTGTGTTTCCATAAAAAGATAAATTACATACGTATGTATGTACATATATGGGAATGGTATGATCGTAAAATGACTGAAGTTTGTGTCAGCCTTTTGTTATTACTTTAGTCGTTGACTGTGTCTATGAATTGAAACGAGTCCTGCCACCGGGCGCACAGTATTGCTTATGAGAATCTCCACTTAATTTTTAATGTATACTTTTTCCATCTCCGCATTTTATGGCGTCCCACAGTATGTGGAAACTTCAAAGTTAATACAATACGTGACCATTGAAACAGTCGGAAAAATGTCTACCGTCTGTACGAGCCCTAAATATATTTGGTCGCTGTACTGTATTGTGTCGACAAGGGCCGTTTATGACATCAAAGAGAATCCCATCGCCGGAACCCCCGGTATTGTTTTAGACTGCCTCCTCTTGCCGTGAATGTGTACTGTACAGTTGCCGTTGTCGTAAAAGGGAACGTTTTATGGCGACCCACGTTCTGCGGAGCACCGAACTCCTCGTTCCGGGTGGTCGTAACCTGATCCCCGGCATCACTTGTTCATGAATTTTCATAAATTTAAACAGTGTGTGTGTGAAATCGAAATGCACCGGTGTTACATTTGTTGTGATATTCGAATGTGACTCTCTTGGGAGATGGGAGAGATCTGCTTGCTATTTATTTCGATGATTTTGATGTTATTGTTTAAATCTTTTCTTTATTATATGTACGTCAATGAATTGCTTTTCGATAGTTTTAGTAATTGCAAACTATACGCTTATTTTGGTGCTATTAGTATCCTAGATTGATTGATGGGTTTTGTTTCGTTTGCTCTAATGTAGGGTGGTTTGTAAACTTCTAAACAAATGGAAGACCTAACTTAGGTTAACTTAAATAAGAAAAAAAAGGAACCTACTCAAAATAGTAAAACTCTACTTGGTTAAAATTTTCAACGTAATATTTTTCATTATGTTTATACAATTATCCAATATATTTGATCATTTAATAAGAGCAAGCTAGAAAGCTGTCTGAATAAATAAATACCTAATAGCTACTATTTAAGAAAAATCCTAGAAATTGTTAATTCTTTCATCAAAACACATTTATCGCGTGTTAATCATTTCCTAAGTTACTATGTCTCGCACAAATAAAGTTCAGAACACCGTAATTACACCGTACGTACGACCCTTGACCCCGCATGAACTGTAGTTTATATGGACGCAACGCCGAGTGTTTTAGTTAGCATATTAGCCGCAGCTGTGAATTAGGTATGCCCGTAATAGGGCCCATTATACCGCACGTTGACGTGGCATTGACCCCACGACCTTATGACGCAATGTGTCAACCGCATCTATCAATCATAGCCGGCTTGTGAGCGTCGCACCGACTCGCGTTACTATGCACTTTAATAAAACGCTAATATAAACAAATATCAGCATTGGCGACCCATGTTCGGCTCACTGTTGAGCACGAGTCTTCTCTCAGGGGTTAGGTTAATAGTCCACAACGCTGGCAATGCGGGTTGGCAGACTTTACACACTTAGAGAATTAAGAAAATTCTTCGGTAAACCTGAGTATTTTCTTAATTCTCTAAGTGTGTGAGCTATCTTAGGTACCCATAACACAGGTTATACGCTTACTTTGGTGCTAAACAGTAATGTGTGTATTGTTTAAGTATATTTATCTATCATCGCATTAAAAGCCGTGATAGCCTAGTGGATATGACTTCTGCCTTCGATTTGGAGGGCGTAGGTTCGAATCGAATAATCGATAGGACTATAAAAATCATCAGCATTAGTCCAGTAATTTGAACAAACGGGCAAACTAAGACTTCAGATGTTTGATATGACTATGAGTATGGATTAACATTCTAAGTTGCTTATGATTCTGATGGCATTGACCCCGCGATTATGTGACGCAAGGAGTCACCACGACAATTGTTATTATTAGTAATCAAGTGTCACTCGTAATTCTCATCACACTCACAAACAGTACCTGTCGCGTCATTTGTATACTTCTCTACTTAGACTAAATAACCTAAAGACCCGCAAGAGCTAACAATTTTTTACTCCAAAAGTAAGTCACTTATGTGAGCGTAAGAGCTAAGCTTATTTCAGTCGCCGACACGCACACAAGCTTATTAATCGTAGCGTAGCGATGCGTCAAGGGCTCCCATTTTGGGGCACATAAAACGGCTTACGAATCCTGCGACTATACACTATCTATGTGTTATAAATCTATGCTTCTATACTTATAATATAAAGGGATAAGTTTGTGATGTTGTTATCACCACAACGGGGATGATCTCTGGATCTACTAAACTGATATTGAAAATTCTTCAACCACTAGAAAGCCACGTTATACGTGAATGTCATATTTTATCCTCGAATTCTATGTTTCACACTTAGGAAGCTACACTATCCCCAGGTGCTATAGGCTATATTTTATCCCTGTATTCCTACGGGAACGGGAACTACGCGGACGAAACAGCGTGGCGTCTGCTAGTAATTTTATAAAGCGTTTTTGCGTTGATGGCCCTCGTTCAGTATTACACGCCAACGCTTGCCTATACACCTTATTACAGTCCAAACCACTTTCGGAAATGTTTGAATATGTTTATTTACGGTGCGCGCAAAATATCTGTCGTTCTTTAAGTTAAGTGCAATCAAGAGGTACCTACAACTTATTATTAGGCGAGAACAAATTACAATCTTGCATATTAAATAATATTAGAGCTTACGTCAGTGGCGTAGCTTGCCTTGGAGGGGTCCTGTATCAAAATAAGTTGGGGGACCAAAAGAAGCGTAAAGATTTCTCACAAAATAAACAAAAATGCTTGCTTGAAATAATGTAACAGTGACATAACCTATGTAGGATGTTGCCAACTTTTGGACGCACGCTTAACCCAGGAAAAAGAGATTGAATTTATTGATTTCTTAACCGACTTCAAAAAGGAGGAGGTTCTCAATTCGGTCGGTATTTCTTTTTTTTTTATGTATGTACACCGATTACTCAAAGACGCCTGGACTGATTTCAAAAATTCTTTTTTTGTTTGAAACGGTATAGTCCCCATTTGGTCCCATTGCCATCATGACAAGATCTGATGATGGAATCCTGGAGAAATTGAGGAGAACTTTCGAAAATTATATGGGTGTCTAATGTGTTTGTAAACTTTTCCATTTAGTACCTTTGAGAAATACAAAATTATGAAGGTTTAAAATCGATCTGATGATGGAGTCATAAAACAGACGAGGGAACTCCTTGGCGATTTACAGCAGTTACCTTGTGTTTGGGCTTGATTAATTTGTATTAATGAGAACTTTCCACATAGATAGGTTGTGACTGTCATTTAGGGGTTTGGTGATGAAGACCAAGGACAATTAAGGGAACTCCTTAACAGTTTACAGTAACTACCTTGTGTTTGGCCTTGATTAATTCGTATTGCTGAGAACTTTCTACCTAGATGAGTTGTGTCTGTTATTAGGGGTCTGATGATGAAGACCAAGGTCAATGAAGGGAACCCCTTGACGGATTACGGTAGCTACCTCGTGCTTGGGCTTGATTAATTTGTATTGCTGAGAATTTTGTACCAAGATGGGTTGTGACTGTCACTAGGTGTCTGATGTATTCGTTTGAGATGAAATTTTACACTAAAAATTGAAAAATAATAAAAATTTTAATAAAAAAAATACAACCGACTTCAAAACCTAAAAACGTACCCACTAAAGTAAAAAGCGAAAAATAACATCATAATATGCCTAGCCGGTGTTGTCTTAATTTAAGCCATTTCTGACAGGACCACATGAAACAACACTGTCTGCAAAATCTAAATCTATAAGATATGCTCACATGGCTTGAATTAATACATCACCGGTTTAGCACCGCCTTCATACTGATCAGCAGGTAGAACATATTATGATGTTATTTTTCGCTTTTTAGTTTAGTGGGTACGTTTTTAGGTTTTGAAGTCGGTTGTATTTTTTTTATTAAAATTTTTTGTCATTTCTGAAGTAAAACTCTTTATGCATATACTTATACAATAAACATATATATTGTTTTTTTCCCGGCAAGCACTAGATTAAGAGAGATTGTGTATTACATATTAGAAATTTTTGCTTTCTCACGTAAGGGGCCCTTGTAGTCCCGGGCTATCATTGATACGAATACGGCAATAGATACGCCCCTGTCTCACGTACCAACAATAACTAGGCCGACCATTGCTCTATCTTAATACCATTCAATTAAAATACTAGACTGTTTATTTACAAGTGAAGCTATTAGTAGCCCGGGGAACGTCGTACAATAAATTTATATTTAGCAACAAATCACTTTGAAACCGTTTATCGACTAAGTACCTCACGACCATTAACCTGCCTTTATTAGTATTGTCTAATTTGCGTCACGACAATGTGAGCTTTGACCATAGCGAGACGTTTTGTCGATGTTAGCAATAGACAGACAGCCTGTGGTAGCCAGACGTACTTATCTCATTAGGAAGGCTGTAAGTTTATTATCAGCAACGATATTTTATACTAGAGATAGGGCACTAGCGTAAAACTGAGGCGGACAAAATAAATGTGTATAGTTGTCTTAATTTTATTTAGTCGCTTATTAAACAACGAAAGTTATTTAAACAAATAATATATAAAGAATGTATCCAATGACTAGTTGTGTGTTCAGAAAGTGTATAAACTATATGTACTTTAATATGTGATGTAAGTAAACACAAAATTGTGCATTAGTGCGCGCTTAGTAGAGTAGGTAAATTCGGATCACTTTTTGCAGCGTTTTTTTTAGACACGTAACATATCTATAGTATAAAATATCGTTGATTATCAACCTACACTCCTATCATAGTAAACGGTGAATAATTATGAAATTTGGACTGTGGCGGCTTTGGAAGATAGCATGTTAATTTCTTGCCTGTTATTATTATTTTTGGTGTACAATAAAGTATATTTCATTCATTCATGTTTAAAAAGATTAGAAGCACTGATTGATATGACGGCGTCCGTGGCGCAGTGGTATTCGCGGTGGATTTACAGGATGTCCTGGATTCGATCTCTGATTGGGCCGATTGAAGTTTTCTTAATTTGTCCGGGTCTGGCTGGTGGGAGTGGCTTTGGCCGTGGCCGGTACGATATTGTGCGAAAACCGAAAAGGGTGTGGATTTTCTTCTGGAGATCCTACTCCGAAAATTTAGCCATCCATTCCATCTAAGATTGCATTAACACTTACCATCAGGTGAGTTAAAAAAAAAAGCTGTCGTTAAATAGAACTCGTGAAATGACGTCATGCAATCGTGATGAACGCGCCTTGCAGGTTTCGCGTTTGCAACCGGGCACATACCCGCATGGCGGCATTGCATAAAAACTACACGATTCTACACCGGCAGGTGATGCTTTGCTGCAGACAGGTGATGCTCTAACAATATAGTCAGGTGATGATGAACTGAATGCTACTTGTACTTTGTACTATTTGCTTATGAATAAAAGTTTTAAAAAAAGTTGCTATGCCATTGCATTGCAAACTATGGTTATAAAATGTTGTCTGTACAGTGTGCACTTTCGTTGTGCAATTCGCACATTTCAGTTTTTTTTACGCCCGCCCGACTTCATTGTGGTGTTGGAACTTTAACCATCTCGCTAAGTACTTTTGATGCGATAGTAAGTGTCCAAGTTACCTCCGCACGGTGTACTATGTATTCATACGTAAGGCAGGTACTCGTAAAACAAGTGCTATAGTTGTTATTTTGTTTTTACTGACATTTAAGACGATTTTTTTTGTTTTCACTGATTTTCTTTTGTTTTCATTGCCGCATAGTAGGCCTGACAGACACACCCAAATTAGCTGATATTTTCAGTCCGTCAGATCGACTGTTAGGGTTCTGCCTTATCTCTCGTTCAAATGGCGCAGGGACAGTTTTCTATGGAAAAACACTGTAGGTATAGAGAAATTGCTTTCCACGGGGTGACTGACGACAAACCACAGTAACTAAGGAAATACTTGTGTATTATATGTATATGGGATAAGAAATAGATACTAATATTCTAAAAATAGATCTAATTTGAAATTACATTGCTTGTAACTGATATTGTTAGCACCTAGTAAGTAATCGAAGGGTGTGGGTTCGAATCCGGTCGGGGACGCACCTCCAATTTTTCAGTTGTGTGCATTTAAAAAAATTAAATATCACGTGTTTCAAACGGTGAAGGAAAACATCGTGAGGAAATCTGCATACTCGTACCAGAGAATTTTGTTAATTCTCTTCTCTGCGTGTGTGAAGTCTGCCAATTCGCATTGGTGCAGCGTGGTGGCCTAACCCCTCTTATTCTGAGACGAGACTCAAGCTCAGCAGTGAGCCGAATATGGGTTGATAATGAATGACTGAATGAAGTAATCTTTACATGGCGTACTTTACTCAGCGTTATTCGCGTATAAGTCTGTCGTGTGCGAGCAGCTTTATATTAACTTTATATTAACTATAGTCGTGTATCGTGCAACTAACTACACAGTCCGTGTCGTGTAACCACAATGCATCTACCCCGCGACTACGGCGGCAAAGCTGCTTTTTTGCCGAGTGATAGGTGAATGTTAATGAGACCTATCTCTAATGCTTCGCTGTTTTTGTTGTTTGAACAAAAAGCTTTACGTGTGTCGTGTAGAAACGTGCATTGTTCGTGTTTGTTTCATTTTATTAGGACCAGTATAACATAAGTTTTGATAGTATGATATGAAAACTGAAATTAGGTATCGTGACCACATAAACTCCAAAACTGATTTGGCAACCGTCATACCCGATAATTGTCAATATCAATTATCGAGTTATTAATCAAAGAAATCGATTACTTTAAGATTAAAATAATTAGACTAGAACCTTTCCGGAAAAATACACATAACACGAATCTAATATAGTCATTAAAAAAGGGTTTCAATACAATTCTGCAATTTAAATGTATTAATATTAATGTACATATACCGTATCTGTAAAATCTACTGGTGACTTGCTTGACACTTGTTTTAGTAGACAAAATGACCGTTTGTAATTAAATAAAAATAGCAACTCATCCACAAATTAAATTCATAGACAGGCATTATTGATTATTTTCTGATCGCTGTCGAAAGTTAGCATTACGGAGAGTTATTATAAATACAACATATTGCAAAACGTGTTATGACAGCAAATCTCACATCAGATAAACGTGCGGTAACACCTGCCAAACGTAATCGCTTCAGTTTGGAATTTTATAATCTGTAATTTATTTCGAGATGCCCCAAACCTCTTGGCAACTCTCCAACGGGGAAACCCCCGGCAATTTAGCAGACGATTTGATAATTATGGATTTTTGTGTGCGTGTGTCTGTGAGTATCATGTATACGTGTGTGTGTGTGTGTGTGTGCGTGTGTGTATTTGTTCTAACAGCTCCGAGTAGTAACACGTTGTTGTAATTTGTAAACAAACGACCCCGATTCATGTTTTTGTATTGATAGAATGACAGCGCGTAAAGTGAACCATAGATAAGGTTTTTTTTTCACCCGCAGCTGACTGATAAAAACCGCTATGGCGAATGATATTAGTTATATTATATGTTTGTCGAGGTGTTCTATTATGGATTGGCCCAGTGCTGGGCCAGACTTTCAACCTTATAGGACAGGAAATATGGAGCTTAGACCCACTACGCGGGTTGGCGATCTTAGGGTAATAACGTTAAATTCTATCATGATCACAATCGGATGTCAAACTTAAACTCAAAATTCTTTTATTTAAGTTTGTCTTAGTTTGCAAGCACTTAAGAAATGTTAGGTAGTAATATTATTAGATAATGGTGATAATAATTAGTCGAAAACTTAAAAGTTACGAACGTCTTGGTTAGTGATCTGGAGCGATGTTAAAACAAGCTCTTCTCAAAGCACGGGCGGGCTAAGAATTTTTACTAAAATTTCTAAGAAGCAAGAAAAACTCGATATTTTAGACTCAGGACTCAAACCCAGGACCTTGTGATCTGAAGCCAAGTATGGTAACCACTGGACCAACGTGGTAGATTAATAATGTCATGTGGTAATGATAACGCAATATCAATTAACACAATTTGAAGTAGGTAAACAATCACGCAGTAAAATAGGTATCTGGGTGAATGTTACACAGCAAAAGCGGGTTTTGTGCGAGACGCTCACAGCTACTCGTAGTTGTTCGTGTATTTATAGTGAAGTTGTCAAGGCACAGGCTTCCTGTTGGAAAGTGAAAGTCCCAAGTTTGTCGGGAGCGTGCCGCGAGCCGCGACGTTGTGGATTTGTTTAGATCCTTTATGTGTAACCCCCGCGTCGACGCGCGATATAACTTTCACACCCTAGCGTTTATGGGTCAGGATTAGACTGAAGATTAAAATGATTCGCTCAGGACAGCTTTGCAAGGACGAGGTCGTGAATGAGGACTGTGATATGATGATATTTATAATCCTACTAGCGGACGCCCGCGACTTCGTCCGCATGGAATAGGGATGATGACAGTTTTTTAAATTGTATATAAATTAAGAGTATAGTAATAGTAAAGCAATTTTGTAAAAGGAACAGGGTGTCTGCGATCATTACTTTCGGAGCTACAGGGATTTAAAGAGTCAGATTTGCGGCGCTGCCGCGGATCCCTGAAAAACGCTCCATACAAAATGGCTCGAAAAAATGACGTCATAGGCAATGTAATGATCGTTAGATTTGTATGCGCGTTCAAACAAAATTACTAATATCTTTGTTATTTATGCGTTTATCTTTATAGTTCATATATTAAAAAATGTCACATTTAATGTAAGGAAGCTAAAACTGTATAAATTTTTATCTAATTACGATAAAAAAAATTTAATAGTTTTTGAAATTTTATAATCTCATTTATTTTGCAAATATCCAGACAATCTTTGCTTTTTATTTATAAATTAGTTAATATTGACCCTATTTATCCAAATGTATCATAAAAATCAATATATTCCAACCTAGTCATCATCCCCATTCTGTTTTTCACAATTCCCGCGGGAACCATGGGTTTTTTCGGGATGAAAAGTAGAGTAGATTTCCATTCTAAATTTCAGCCATATCGCTTCAGAAGCCGCAGCGTAAAGGAGGAACTAATAATACTTACACACTTTTACACACAAACTTTCGCCTTTATAATATTAGTGTGATGAGTGTGGGGAGCCTAAACTTGTCGGGAAAACTACGATGCATTTGGTGTGTATTTAATTGCATTATATTGACTAATGTGTGCAGAAACTAGGTCTTTCATGGAATAAATATACGTTTGGGTAATTCGGATAGCCAAACCAGTACAAATACCTAGTCAAACTTAACGTTTCAAAAGTGCTTGTGATACTAAAGTCTAAGCCTACTTGACATAAATGAGTATGGATACTGATTTTGCGTATTGAAATGTATATGAAATATCCTTAAGGATAGTTTAAAGCTCAAATTTACATACTTCTTTCTTTCTTTTTAAAATCTAACAAGCCCACTTGACGTAAATGAGTATTGATACTGATTTTGCGTATTCAAATGTATAAGAAATATCCTTCAGGATATTTTAAAGCTTAGATCTACATACTGACAAAGCATTGTTCATATTAAATGGTCCCAGGTTTTTTATCGGACAACCCTAATTACAGTCCATATTGTGAAGGCCTCGTGTTTGACAACACAAACGACATTCAGCTCGGCCTTTTACCGTTTTCTGATAACGGCCGCGCCCACAATTTACATTTATCTACCTTAAGTAAGTAATCATCCGGTGCCTAGCTATCGTCAGTCGTCACACACGCTCGTAGGTCAGGGATTTGTTTATCGCGTCAGCTGGTGTCCCCTCCCTCCCATCTTTGCTTGTTAGTGCTTAGTGATTGTTTGATGATAAAGGAAAGCTATTCTGTTTATTAACTAGAGAACGCACGCGAATTTGCCGTCGTAAAATTTTCACTAATCACGCATTCACCATGGATTTTTTCAGGCAATTTCTTGACGTATCGCCATTCCAAATTTCATCGAAACCCATTTAGTAGCTTTCGCGTGGAAATATCCATACAAAGTTTAACGTTTATAGTATTAGTCTGATTTAAATATCGCTATTGCGTCTATAGGTAGATATATTAATTTTTTGGATCAGTCTACGTTTCAAAAGGTCCTGGGTTTCGATTCTTGCCGGAGTATGAAATATTGGATAATTTTTTTTCGATGTAATTCTCCATAGCTGGTTGTTGGGATGTTGATCATGAATGAGAACACCCTCTTGCCGAGATCTCATACAAGTTGTCGGTCCCGATCATTATTATTAAAATCCTGATAGTGATTGTTACAAAGAAAACATCATGTGTATCTTTTTAGTATTAAATCAATAAATTACCTGGTTAAATTTAGCCATGATAGATATTTTAGCGATCGCAGCAAAATAAGCGAATCACGATTCCACGGTGAAGCAAAAATGCGTGGCAAATAATGTAGAGCTACCGGATATTCACCTTTGTTGTTCAAAAGAAAATAATTATCCATCAGCCGGGTCTGTAGGCCGAGTCGAAGCATCTTCAGAGAGGGGGGTCTGCCTTTAGATAATAAATAACGAGTGCAACGATTGCGACCGCCGCCCGAACAGGGGATAAGGGGGTCTCCGGGAGGGGCCGACCATTTTAATGTCCCGACGCCAGACTTTATATTAAACATTCGACCTTGACAGTGGCCTACATTGACACCGGGACACGCACACACTGCCATTTCACACGGAAAGAAAAGTTCATTCAGTTCGGCACTCCGCTAGCTACCTACCCACTCGTAGTATGTATACCTACCCGCGGTTATAAATAATAGTCACGTGGTCGTATAGTTGCTACATGATGTGGCTATTTTTATTCTTATCTTGTGCAACCTTGTCAATGCCGCCCGTGGCAGGTTGGTGTTTGGAAATACTTTTTTTTTGTTCAGTGTTTAATTATCTCCTTTTGTCATTCTCGGCCCGCTTAAGTTTAAATTAACGCGTTGCGTGCGTTTTGTTTTTTTACGATACTGGTCTTGTGTAATGTTGTTTAATGAAATCGATTAGTGTAGAGTAGAAGTTAATTAGTGATTAAGTACAGCGAATTCGATTCCAGCTTATTAAATATCTGTAGATAATATATTCAAGACTAGTGGACGCCCGCGACATCGTCCGCGTGGAATTTGGTTTTTCACAAATCCCTAGGGAACCATGGATTATTTCGGGATAAAAAGTAGCCTATATGTTAATCCAGACTATAATCTATCTCTACTTTAAAGTTCAGGTGATTCGGTTCAGTAGTCGCGGCGTGAAATATTAACAAACATTCATACTATACATAGAATTCATCATTATCAACCCATATTCGGCTCACTGCTGAGCTCGTGTCTCCTCTCAGTTAGGCCAATAGTCTAACCACGCTGGCCCAATGCGAATTGGCAGACTTCACACACGCAGAGTATTAAGAAAATTCTCTGGTATGCAGGTTTTCTCACGATGTTTTCCTTCACCGTTTGAGACACGTGATATTTAATTTCTTAAAATGCACATAACTGAAAAGTTGGAGGTGCATGCCCCGGACCGGATACCCTCCGGAATCAGAGGCATAAGTCATATCCACTGGGCTATCACGGCTCAAATATGAATATTTTTTTAATAAAGACATCAAATATAAATCCTTGTCATATCAGCCAATGTTTACCGCTGGACAATTGGACATAGGTAGCCGCCTTTTGTAGAGACTTCCAAAAACACCGATCCTGAGCCGCTTACAACTAGCGGTTCCGGACATAGCTCAAGGCGTCGCAAAAATAAATGCTATAAAATGAAATTACTTTCCTATAACCATTTGCGGTATTTCAAAGCTACTAAAAGTGGAACAAAACTAGACACTTAAAAAAAGCTCAGCGATTGTGTGCGGTATCTTGTAACAGCATTAATAATAATATAGCTTAATGGCGCGGTGTCTCCGACGGTTTTTGCCGGCTTGTTATGATAGGCCACGTTTTCCATTACATCTCTGACGTAAATTTTTCCGGTTTCGCGCACATTGTAAGTGTTTCATTAATAAACAGCAACGTGAAAGGAGAACGAGCAAACTAATTTTGTGCTATTCTTTTATCATTTGACTAGATTTTATGAAACAAAAACGAGACTGGCTGTTACTGGGATGCATGAATATGCACGTATTATTTAGGAAGCCAGTACACAGATAATGTATTGTCAATATCATTGGCAATGAATGTTGTCAATTTTATTTAGAAATAGCTGACGCCGCGTTGTTCCCGTTCCCGTAGGAGTATAGGGATAATTTAAAGCCTTCCTCGATAAATGGGCTATCTAATACTGGAAGAATTTTTTAAATCGGACCAGTCTGAGCCTGCCCCTGAGGAAACAATGCTGTCGTATTGTCAGAGCACGACTTTTGACGGACTCCGTGGCGCAGTGGTCTGCGCGGCGGATTTAAAAGACGGAGATCCTAGATTCGATCCCCGGCTGGGCCGATTGAAGTTATTTTAATTGCTCCAGATCTGGCAGGTGGCTTCGGCCAGGATAGTTACCACCCTACCAGCAAAGACGTACCGCCAAGGCATTCAGAGTTACGGTACGATGTCGTGTAGAAACCGAAAGAGGTGTGGATTATCATCTTCCTCCTAACAAATTTCCATCTCAGATTGCATCATCACTTACCATCAGGTGACATTGTAGTCAAGGGCTAACTTGTAAAGAAAAAAATATATATTTACATTAAATACGGTGAAAATATCGTAAAGCAAGCTAACAGAGGCACTGCATAGGTAAAGCCTTCAATACGCACGTTTAATTTCATAACAACGTTGAGTTCGTAACTATGTTAAAATAATAATCAACTTCAGAATTGGTAACAAGTTACTGTAGAAGTAATGGCTTTGAACTACTTGAAACTCTACTAGGATGAAATCGTAAGTAAAAGCTACAAGTGAACACAAATGCACGTTTATTTGTATGTATATACTCGTAACTACTTGCACTGTTGTAAAAGTTTGAAACTGATGAAATACATCACGACGTCGATGAAGCCAGGAAAGCGGATTTTTTAAAATCTCACGTTATATTAATGAACTTACCTAAACTACCTAAGTGTTTTGTATTATATTTTATATTATTGACATTGTTAAAAATTAAAAAAAAATAACATAATCTACTAATAATATATTATAAAGCTGAAGAGTGTGATTGTTTGTTCGACTGAGCGCGCTAATCTCAGGAACTACTTGGTCCGATTTGAAAAATTCTTTCAGTGTTAGATACGAGGTTTTATACAACACACAAGTCCGAGTTTCGAATTCATCTCTATCTCTCTCTGTTTAACACGATACTATAGAAAGAGAAATATAGAGGGGAATTCGAAAGTCACACTTGCGAGTCATACAAAACATCGTTTCAGAATCCTGTTCTCGTTACTCGCGGACTTCAAATTAATTGATGAAAATGATTTTGTTATACTAATAATATTTATTTTAAGAAAAGTTGCTTGCATGGTTTATAAGTCTGCATGATTTAAAAAAAAAATTAAAAAGAAATTTTCAAGGTAGCCGATTTGCATTGGCCAATTACGTGGCGTTAAGTGAACTTATTACAGCGAAATTGTGATTGTGTGCATCCGAGCAATGTGGGTCAGTGACAAGAATGGAGGCAGGGTCGAGATGCCATTGACGTCTTCTTGCGTAACTGCTTATTGTCTCGCTGCCCGGATGAATACAAAAGGAATCTCATCTCCTTGCATACCGAGATTACTTATTATCTCGGTAACGTAATTCTTGTAAGAATACATTTAGTAGATACTGATTTTTAGAATTTACATTAACTATGATCAAATTATTATCTACTAGCGGACGCCCGCGACTTCGTCTGCGTGGAATTCAGTTTTTCACGAATTCCGCGGAAACCATGGATTTTGCGGGATGGAAATTAAGCCTGTGTTAATCCAGAGTAGAAATCTATTTCCATTTAAATTTTCAGCCGACTTACTTTAGTAACCGCAGCGTAAAGGAGGAAGAAACATACACACACAAATATTAGTGTGATGATTAGTTTTGGAGTTTTACTTACTTTTTGTCTACGAAGCAGAAAATAGTAAGTAATGACAAAGTATGCATCTAGAAACAAAGTGACAGGTTAAAACTTAACGCTGTTGTGACTCGGCTCGGCGTAGTTCCCGTTCCCGTGATAATACGGGGATAGATAGCCTATGACACGTGCAAATATCGTGGCTTTCTATTGGTAAAAGAATTTTTAAAATCAATTTTGTAGATCCAGAGATTACCTCGTATAACATCACAAACATTACCTATTTGTAATATTAGTATAGATAAAATTGTTCTATAACATAGATTATATTAATGACATCCAAACAAATTTATAGGATTTTACAAAGAAACCTTATCGGGTGCGATTTGTATTCCTTTTCAGTTGTGCTGAAAAATGTGGAGAGTCGCCTTTGTATAACTATTGGTGAAGTCGAAAAATTTATTTAAGGAAATGAGGTTCGACATTTATAGGTCACGGAGACGAAGTCGGCCATGAACTGAGTCAAGGCTGAGATGCCATTGACATGTCTTACTTTCTTACGTAACCACATTTCGTCTCGGCTTTTGTTCCGATGTGAATTATAATATTAATGATGTAGGTGTAGGTCGTACTTCTGAACTACATATTTTACTTTTTAAAGTGCTCAAAAATTGCGTTTCTTACTGGCTGTTTGAAAACCACCCCCATGATATGGACATCAAATGAAAGGGTTTGCTGAAAAATAGTCACGTGACTTAAGTTCAATATTTGTAATTTTTAGTGCGTGCTAAAAGCGTGTTTTTTTTTTTTGTTTTTTTTTTAACTATTTAAAGGTATTAGAAATTAAGAGAAGCATATTGGTAATGTGGCGTGGTGGTGGCGTTACCCGATCTGTGGTTCCAGCTGAAAATCAGCGATACATGTCTTAAATCAAATGGTCACGTAGCATTATGCTGAGCTGGGGCTATTTACTGGGTTATGCCACACATCGCAGGGTATTGTCCTGGATGACTGGTGTATTGGAGATATTGTGATGTGTGGCATAATTGCGAAAAAAACGCATTTTTCTTTAACGTACGATTTACGATACGTTGGGTTTTGGGTATAAAATGCTGAAATACAAAAAAAACATATTTTTTATGATAGAAAGACTAAATCAAAATGCCTTCACATTACAGCGTTTCGCTTCGTTGCGCAACTCCTTTATAGGCTTTATTTTTTAGATTGTAGATTTCCAGCTCGACGTAGCTTTTTTCTTCATCGTGTTTGGCAAGTTTTCGTAGTCTAGAAATTCAAGACTTCTACAATAAATTACTTCATGTAGGCCAGAGTGCTTTTGTGTTGATTCATTGTATTACTCTACATATTTTCGAAAATTAACAAATTAATATAAAATAATACTCGTATTCGTTTATGTAGATTAGATTAAATTGAATGTCTGATTTGAGTTTAGTAGAACATTTTGAAATTAAGAGCTCCAACTTGTGTTTTTTATGTAATGAGCAGACTTCCTATTAAAAAAAATGTAGTCCGACCGCGAACATTGACGTAGTTTAATATTGATCGCTTTATTGGGCTCCTTAAAATTAAAAGTAAATATGGTACCAATTAAATATTTTTTTTTCTTTTACTTGCCCTGAGGAATAAGCTGGTGTCGTGCGCAATGTTATAACTTGATGTGATAGTGTTTCTGTAGATAGGTTAGGGTTACCAGCTTTTAGCAAGAGAACCCTGGACATTTATATATGAAGTTATAAACGTATGGATGTTTATTTTTGTATACTTGTAGAAGGCTATTTTAATTAAAATTTATATATTTTCGTGTCTTTTTCACAATTGAAACAATTTCGAATCACTAATGGTCACTTAAAAACACTTGATTATTGTTAGAAGCATTCCCTTTCATAGTTAATATTCTACATATTTTAATATATTCTTCATATTTCGTAAACAATTTCTACAATAGCAACTAGGGGTTTACCATGACTAGAATTTAATTAGAATTAAACATTCTCACTGTACGTCTCTATCTATTTCTTCTATACGAGTACTTCATCTAAACTTCACGTCGTATATAATAATATTTTTGAATTTTCAGAGGAAAAAGATTATTTTAAAAATATTTATTAGAGTAAAGGCAGGACGCTAGTGTGGGGTACATGGTTTTGTTTCATAACTATGAATAACAAAAATATTTTCTATTTCGTGTTATGAATAGCTCTATTTTAAATACCAGTCCGTCAATTTTTAAATTGACGGACTGGTATTAAAAATTGAGGGCTATTTTTGATGTTGGGCTATCTGTAGTTGGTTTAATATCGTTTTTTAGTTATAATTGAGAGTTGTCATATCTTATTTTACTAGCCAGCAATATTCACACATTTCGCTCGTGTCTATGAATAATGAATAAAGATATTAATGTCCCCTAGATATCCAATATGAATTTTGGAAAGGGAAATTCTTCGTCGTAATATCGTCTGGTAACCCTAGGCACAGCGTACAGGCGGGTACGCGGGTACTGCTTGCAGGTGTTCGGTGTCACTACGAAACTGGTCGCGCATCCGGCCCGAGCCTCGCCGAGCGCCCCACAGATGGCGTAACTTGACTAGCTTTACGATTATATATTGCTGGAGGAAAATTACTCGCAGCTTTTATACCTGTATAACTGAGTATAAAGCTCATAAAATTATTTGTACATGTCCAAATACTTCGTTTATTAATAACTATAAGTAATATTAATTAATATGAATCTTAAAATGTACTATTAAATCACACAAATTTAATTACAGTTACAAATAACGCACTGTATTTGGTACTGCAAGAGGAATTGTTCAAATTAAGTACAGTGCATTCTCCGGTGCTTATGCAACTTATAGCAGTATAATCGGGTCCGTGGAATCCGCCCGTAAACACGCTCGCTAACCTACTAAAACATATTTCTTTTATTTTGAGCTCGCCCTCGCAACACCCCACTGCCTGCCAGTCGACTCAGAACAGGTTTCTGAAATCATCTACAGACGTGCCAACTTCCAGTTACAATTTACGTCAACAGCCATTCTATAGTAGCCAACTTGACTGAGTCGGTGGTTTTAAGAAGCTGTTTTGATGTCCAATGGCAACTGCCATCGAAAAAGCTTCTATCCTGATTAGTTGGCATTTTCAGTAAGACTAAGTTAGTATTTTGCGTAGTTTCGAAATTAAGACTTATGGTATTTAATTGTTTTTAATTATAGATAACTAGCCGACGCCGAGGGTTACACCCGAATAGTTACCATTCCAGTGAGAATAAGGGGAAAAAAATATAGCCTAAGAGTTGACATTCACAAATAACTAGCGGTAAAATATTCTAGTGGTAAAATATTTTTCAAAATCGGCTTAGTACACCAAGAGATTACACCTCTTACCTCTTTATAACATTTGTATAGACTATAATAGCTTTACTAAAATAATTTTCCGTTCTAAAGTAGCTATAATTTTATCAACTGACGATAAACGGAGAGAAGGTTATAATATCCAATTTAATTTAGTTTTCAATCTAATTTATTTAAATTGGAAATTTTAATTCACTAATGATATGATGTTTTAAAAACAATGTCTATTTGGTTTGTTGCCTATTGCAACAACATGTTGGAGTATCTGTAGTGGGCTTAATATCGAAAATTACGATAAATCCGCCGTCGGTCGGTGTGCCGACGCCACTTCAAACCCTCCGCATATTTTCTTTAAAATCAACTTGAGCATGGGCGAAACGTCTGTTACGATTTTTATTATTGAATGTAAGTCGCTTTTATGTGTTCTCCGAATGCACATCTTGATATTTTATTTCCTTGGAAAGTAGTTCATTTTGATTGTTCCCTATTTCGATTTGTTTGTCACGCTTTTTACCAACCTCGATATCTTTACTGAAGCTTTATTTGAAGTGCAATTTAAACAACTGCTATCTTCTTTACATTTAAAGATTAACGAAAACTTTCACGAAAGTTCATTTATTCATCTAATTATTCAAATGGATTAAACAAATAATTACATATACATATATCTTTTAATTCACTGTACTGGTATATAAAACTTACTTTATACTTCATTTTAGTCATGTAATTTTAATCTTCCGATCTTTAAATCTGTTACTATTTATAATTTTCAAATTCACTGAGCGTATGATTGTAATTATAAATTGTACAACAAAATCAAAATAAAGAAATACCAACTAGATACTAAAAATAATTTTAGTTAATAAGTAGACGATAGAGTTCTCTGTCTAGCTATTTTAGTATTCCATTCATTATCGATAAATAGCGATTATGATAATGCTCGCGCGCAGACCGATGGGCGTCTTTTGTGTAACGTCCCGAAGGCGCCGCCTCGGCGCCCGGGCCCATCCAGCCTCGCATTATTTAGATTTTTTATCATCCACGGCTTACGGCTTACCTCTCAAGCGTGGCAAGGCTTTATCTTACGTCTGCCGTTTTCTAGGGTTCCGTATCCAAAGGGTAAAACGGGACCCTAATACTGAGACTCAACTCCGTCCTTCCGTCGGTCACCAGGATGTATCTTCGCGATACTTCTTCTTAGTGTGCCTCTCCTTTACTGAAGATCGGCGGTCAAAGTTCCTCGACTGTCTTTATGCCAGTCCACTACCTTATGTTTCGTAGCCAGGACTTCTTTCTTCTTCCTACTCCTCTTTTGCCTAACTGAATAAAATAAATGTTTTATTTATTTAGGGGCTTTCATGCAACAGACGCGATTTATTTCCGTTTTTATAGATAATGGTACGGAACCCTTTGTGTGCGAGTACGATTCGCACTTGGCCGGGTTTTTTCTCCATTCTTTAATAATTATGGTAATAGAGTTTATTGGATATGGAATATTGACCGAGTTTTTTTTATTTATAATTGTAATTTATAGACATCGGTTACGAGTATGTCGTCGATTTATTACAATTTGTGCTTTTTTGATAATTTTTTGCTTGGTCTGGATTACGTCGAGTATGAACTGATTTGTTACATTTATGATACTTTCAAGCTTTATAAGTTTTGAGCGCTCTGTGATAAGTTGGCAGTCAAGTTTTTAGTCGGTCTCTTTAACAACTATTTGACTACATTCATTATACAAATATTACAGCTATTTTAATAACTAAATTGATATTTAAACTTTACTGTTTATGACTTTTATTTATTGTCATCGTCTTTCTACTTTTTTACTTATTATGTAATTTATGTTTTTGATTGTCAATAATTTTGATTAATAATTATGAATAGGATGTTGTCAATGCATCTGTATTATATTCAGTAATATCCTTAATAAGTACAGTAGCTTCGCACAGTTGGTTTTGGTTTTTCCAAAATCGCATTTCCTTTTAAACGATAAACGTAACGCCATATCGTATGTAAAGTTTTAATGTAGCTACCGTTTCAGAAATTAGCTGTGAAATATTTATCGGTATTCTGTTGTTAGATCTATTGGTGATAGATCTGATCAAATAGAATATCGTCAATCCTTTCAATTAGTCAACGGAGTTAATTTTAATTTAATTGTCAAAATTCAATGATAACATGTCTGTATATTTGGTCAGGTGAGGTCGATACAAAAACATGTACTACATACACGTCGAGCGCAAATACAAGTGACCCGCATTTCCAATAGCCATTATTGTGTCCACCGCAACAGTAATGAGATGCATAACATTATATCAACGTGCCTACGTATTTATATGACCATCGCGCACAATCCGATCAATAGCGTCTAATTAATTTGTAGCCGCGAGTTTGACGCTTATTGGTCTATGCCTCGGACTAATTACGTAAGGACTAGTATCGCACCCAAATACACGAGTAATTTTTGGAGGAAAACGAGCTTAGATTAGGTAGCTGGTAGATATATATCTTAGTCAATAGTCAATATTCATTTATTTCAATTTAGTTTACAACCACTTTCGAAACGTCAGGTATTAATATTATAAGATAGTGGTGTTAGGAATTAGTCGGAAACTTAAAATTAAATTTACGAGGGTTCCAAACGCGATTGGTCCGAGATGAGCCCGCTACATACTCAGCCAGGTTTTTTTCTTTTTTAGTTTACCACAATTTAATAATAGGTATATATGTAGCCAGAGTCATTTCATTTCCAAGCTATTTTGTCGTTCATATAGTCATTAACACTATAATACGACTTTTCGATAAGCTTGCCTTTTATATACTTATACTAAACTAGGAGATGTTGACCGTTTTTTTTACACCATTCAACTGTACACAAAAAGGTATTTTTACGAAGCGCTTTAACCAGCGAACGCGATTACAACTATGAAACATTGATTCTATGGAGACAGTTTTTATAATTAGATTGTTGATCATATACTTTAGCAAAAAAGTAACGTGTAGCGAGGCCGTTCCATAAGTAATTAGTGTAAGGTCTGTGCGCTATGTTTGTGACGCTCTTTGGGTTGGAATTAGAGGCTGTGTGATGGTTTTATTTACTCTACGTTTGTCTGATTGTGACTATAGTACGCGCGTTAACAACTGAGTCTTAGGGCCATAAATCATTTCTCTATATCTATCTCGCTTGCACTTATGGGTCTTATGGAGCCGTCTAGTGAAGGGTGTAACAATGAAAGACATATTATCGATAAGTAAAGTTTATTATCGTATCTTGTTCACAAAATTAAAAAAATTAACAATATTTGATTTAATATAATACATATTTCATATTATATAATTATTAACTAAATAAAATTAATCTTCATCTGAGTCTTCATCATCAGAATCTTCGTCTTCTGCCAAATTTATTATAAGCGGCGCGTGATCTCTAATTAGAGCTTTTTGTAAATCTTTGTTTTGAAGTTCTTCGGCATGCCTAACACATTTGGCCCAGTCTTCTCGTGTGACATTTTCTATGGCTCGGTGGAGGTGATTTTCGACATCTGCTATCTTGAAGGTATTATTATTCTTCGCAACTTCTCCCTTTACTTGTGCCCAAATTAATTCTATTGGGTTATATTGACAGTGATATGGAGGGAGCCTTATTACTTCATGACCTCGTTCATTTGCCAGATGGTCTAAAGCGTAGACCTTCTGCGGGTTACTGGCTTTTACTTTTCTTATTAATTCTTCAATAATTTCGTTGCTGGAATATGGAATCTTTTTCTTTGTCAACCATTCTTGAATTTCAGCTTTCCTCGTGTTTCTTGTGGGTATCTTTTCCAACTGTATCGAATGATAGCTTGCGTTATCGACAATTATAACTGAGGGCTCTTCAAGTAGATTCAGGAATTCGGAAAACCATGCCATATATGTTTCGCCATCCATTTCTGTGTGGTAATCAGCATCCTTTGATTTCACCGCTTTAAATATTAGCTTCGCATCTGGAACGAAGCCAGTCCTTGCAGAACCCGCATGGCAAACTATTAATCTTTGGCCTTTTCCCACAGGCTGATTCTTGAAACCTCCTTCATCGTTGCTTCCAAGCCACATCCTCTTTCTTGCATGGTTTTGATTAATCCATGTTTCGTCTAGATAGAAACGTGGTCGCTGATCGTTAGTTCTTCTAAGTAAATCCAATTTCCTTAAAAAGTCCATTCTAGCACAAACAATATCAGTTCTTTCCATTAAATATTTACGTCCTTCGCTATTTTTCTTATACTGGAACCCAACCTCCTTCAGTAGTATTCTCATTGAAGTGTTGCCGCATTTAAAATCGGGTAATTGTTCACGGAATTTTTCTAAAATTTTCGCCACGGATGGATACTCTCCATTCTCATAAAATGAAGCTACAGTTCGCTTCAACACACTTTTATCAAAATCGTCAATATTAGTGACGGTTTGTGGTTTCTTAAAATTTGTTCTTGGTATACAGGTACTGCCTGATTGTGATACTTCCGTCTTGATTCGGTCCACTGTCGCTCTGCTCACACCACAAACAAATGCGGCCATTTCACGTGGTTTGTTGAAATTTAGAGAAGCCACTTTATTCGGATCACTTTTCAATTCATTGAGAAACAGGAATACGTTGTGAATCAGTGTTCGAGCTTGAGGGCTAATATCGCCATGTAATTTCTTCAGATCAACGTTAGAAAATAAAGTATCCATAGTGCGCAACGAGTAACACATGAATGTATTTATTTAATTGCAGTAAACACATTTATAGCAAAAAAAATACGCAATGCAATTACATTAGAAACCGACCAATCAGAATCGTCCAAATCATTATTGACTCATCATTAGCACGTGCGCAGGTAGCCGTTTATCGATAATTAGGGTGCGCAGGTAGGCGCGCTGCACATTCCTATCTTTTTTGACTTTTATGACCGGACGACTCAGATGATAACGCGCATACTATAATACGTTGATGAGGGGATTTGTTTGTAAGCGAACCGCTATTAAGTTTATCGTCAACAAATGCCTTTAGTCATATTGCACTGCTATTGATGTATCGATGTGTAAGCGAAGCACTATCGATAATAATACGATTAATAAAATAAACCGATTGGAATGTGATATCGTTTCGTGTTGTTTATTATACTACGTAATTGTAGAGATTAAGAGTTCCGGTCTGTAGCAAATTTTTATGGGATTATCCTGCTTTTCCGGTCTCAAAAGTGCTTTATATTAATAAGTTACCTACTTATTTATATGTATATTAATGATAATCAAATGATTTTTTTTGATATCAGTTTATCGAAGTGTGTTAATTTCTGTTCGCGACATACAGTAAAAGTGCATTTTATTGATGTATCTTGATACCTCGTATTCTGAAGGAGTTTATTTTTTTATTTCTATCGAAAGTTGGATAAAAACCAACCAGCCAGTCTGCACGTTCGTTATAAATATAAAAGCTAGCGTAGTGTAATCAGATGAATTGCAAACATATAAAGTAAAGCCATAGCAGAACTAAGCTGATTTGCCGAGTACGTGGGCACAGTGTACGGGTAGTCGGGTACTCGGGTAGAGCAACAAACGACCGGCCGAGCGGCGGGTGCGTGCAGCGCTGGCTGCGACCCCCCGCCCGACGGCGTGCCCTCGCTGGCGTAGCTAATATAGCTATCGCTAGCGCTATACATATGGGTCGGAGCCGCGCGGCCGTCGCAATATCAGCCCGGTGAAATCGCTCGCCCGCCCGCCTCGTCGCACCGCGCGCCTCGCCTGCGCCAGTCGCCGTGCGCCAACTGAAACGCGCGCACCGCCGAGCGATCGAGCGTTGTACGCGTCCACGCGGCCCCGACTACTCGACTACTCGACTAGCCAAGTACCCGCCGCGAGCGAGCGGACCCGTCTCCCCTGCCTCCCTGTGTGTGTTTGTCCGAGTGCATGTGCGCGCCCGACTCTAATCTGTGTATCGGTGTCATTCCGAGAAGGATCCAAGACGGCCGTCATCATAAGGCTGCCTGCGAACACAGTAAGTACCGAACCGCATGACTCCTTAATGTAAAATGGGACGATTCTTATCTGCGGCCGCGACGCGCCGCTGTGTGCGTGCGTGCGGACGGCGCCGCGCGCGCGTGTGCGTGACATCCGACCGCGGCCCGTTCGCCTGTGTGCGTCGGCTCAATACTCGTGGATTCTATTTTGCGGCGGTGTGACTAGATGTTTGTTTTTATTATCATATGACCGGTGACTGTCGGAAACTTTGACGAGAATGTCGCTCGAATTGTGAAAATATACAGTGCAGTTTTCAGTTTTGATAATTTTCAACTTCATCAATCTTGATTGACGTTAAGTTATACCTGTACCTATTACTAATTAAGATCTAATTGATTTACTAACTGTATCATGGTTTTAAAGTATTTTATGTTGTCATTATAGAGCTTTTATAACTTTGGTTTATCATGTAATTGGGAACATGAACTGCGGCATATCTACAGCGAGCGGCGTCGTTTGCCGTCGGCAGCCGTTATAGGCGTATTTGTGCAGCTTTTTTAGCTAAAACCACCTACCTAGTTACTCAAATATGTTCAATTTATAGTTTTATTTAGCTTAAACATATGTGTTTACACAATTTTATAAATAAAACAAAGACGTCACTGTGATATTTCATGCATAATAATAAATAATAATTTTCTTACTCTACAGTGTGGGTCAACGACTTGTTTCACGTACTGTACGTTGATTTGTATAATTTATGAATAAAAATATAATTATGTAAAGGAATTTACCCATTTTTAAAAATATGTAACTTGGTGCTGAATTTCGAAACTTAATTTTCATAAAGTGTATTTTCATATGTGTTTTTCATAGATGAGTTTTATTTTTCTTTCGCTTAAAACACAGAATTAGGATTTGCTTTTTTGCAATTTGTTAGAAATGTAGTTTTATATGCCACACGAGGATAACATAACAACTAAAATAACAACCCTTATTGCCGCTTTGCTTTGCCGTAGTCAACTAAATATAATATTCGGAATTCTTCTTAGACCTCATTCGCACGAGAGTTTTTTAACGGACGTTGAAAAAGCGTTCAAATTCAACAAATGCATTCCCAAGTAGGTATATGTTCACAAGACAGCGTTTATAAAACACGACACTTTTTTATCGAGCAGTGTTGCATTTTCAATTTTGGGCGTTGGAAATAGACCTTCATTTAGCTTCATACTATATCCGAACGCTTTTTTAACATCCGTTAAAAAAACTCTCGTGCGAATGAGGGCTTAATATAAAATAATAATAGGCTTCTGTGGTCAACATAATATCTATCTGCCATTAGAAACGATAGTAGAGTCACGAAAAACTGATAGATTTGGCGTTTCAAAAGTGCCTTTTGACTAGGCTTAACTTGAAATAAACGAATTTCGTTTTGAAATTGAGTTATTTTATGGGTAGGTAAGTATTTGTCATATGCCCTGTTCTAAAAATTTTTTATTTATGTATAAGTAAGTACAATAAAATCGTTTTTATTCCAAAAATCGTATTAAGTATGTATTATGTATGCCTTAAATTATGAACAAAATTAGTTATAACAACCGATATTTACTTTGTGCGAATGCGCAGATGCTAGTGTGAATGGCTGACTAATGAGTTTTTTGTATGGCTTCTTGTCAGTGGAATTAACAATACAAAATGTTGTTTGAGATATTGTTACCAACTTAGGCTTAGTTTTATCTTAAATTTTGGCTATTCCAAAATGAACAACGAATGATTATATTTTATTTTGTGTTAAGCACTATTAGATACCAGCGCCGAAGAGTCCATATAGGTCGATTCCCATCGGGTTCCCTTTTATAAATCCATACATACAGTGACATCTCTTAGGGTATGCAGTGATTTAATGCATGTATGTAGTGTACGCCACTGCATACATATTAATTATTGTTATTGTTATAAATATATGTATATGTAAGGACTAAGGATGTATAAGAAACCGGAGTTTGCATCAAGCGGTATGAATTTCTTTTCCATCCTTCGCCACTGTTTGATACTTAACTGCCTCGTTTGTCCAGCCGTTAGGTTAGGTTTATATTGTTTTAGACATTGAGCTTTCGAGTTGAAGTCCTCGAGCAACTGTTAATTTTCTTGCCAGCTCAGCAGAACCTTTTCGGAAGTAGAGTCTACAAAAATGATCTTCTCTAAGTTGTGCTTGTAAACTCGCTTGTAAAGATATTTCTCTAAAACTCGCGTGAATGTGTCGGAATATGCCAGACTAGTTTTGGACTTATCAAGCAATATAATATGCAATTACAATGGCTCGACATCGTAAACGCGGACTTGAGAGCCAAAAAACTTAAGAAGTCTAAATCGGGCAAAGTGGGCGAGGTTAAGTAGAAAAGTCCACGCTAGGAAGAAGAAGAGTTTTGGACTCATCTGGGATTCGTAATGTTGAGCTTATTCATGTAACTATGCCCCATAAAATAGTTCCAATTTGACGACAGCTTTCTTAATGGCGGTATCACTAGAAGTAACACGGTGTGTGCGTGTTTATTGTGTTTATGAGAGTGATTATTTAATACGATCTCACGCTCCCGACGCGGCCGCGGTATAATGTCCTAAGTGCCTGCAACAAATCGAACCGAACGCTTTTATTCGTTCGCCGCAACGCGCCGGCCGCGGTGGAAAGCGGGCGTATCGCACATTCTTCCGTCGGGAGGCAGTTTGTACAAATTATACCGATGTTACGTGTATAGTCGTATAGCTATTTAGGTGGGCATTATTTATGTTCTCTCTAACATTCGTATGCGTGTGTGTGTGCAAGTTAAAATCGGAGCAGTCAGCTGTTAGCGCGTGTGTGCGTCACGTTCTTCGGGAAACACCTTTCGATGACGTGAGCGAGCTTTGTTTAATTGGACACTCGCATTGTTCCCTCGTTTTTTTTACACCATATTTTATTCACTCGTCGGTGCTCGGGCGGAATGTCGTTTTAATTTTTTTTTTTTTGGTTCATTGCGAATATTCTGTTTTCGTTTTTCTTTTTTTTTGGATGAAGGGTTGTTGATGACTTTGTGACGTTGATTGTGTTGTGTTTTTATTAGTTTGCGTTTCCCTACGTGTCGTATAGTTGAGACTAACATATAGGTGACGTGTAAGTGTTTCTAGCTACAATATTTCAGTTTTTCCAATACTTTTCCGATCGGTCAAATCTTTGTGTTCGATTCAGTTCGATTATTAACATCGCCGAATATCGTGGAATTCAATTAATACAAGAAAGTGTTTATTATTATACTGGTAGACGCCGGCGACTTCGTCTGCTACAAAAGCACACCCTTTTTAACTACATTATATTTTACATTGTAACTTTGTAAATTGTCAATGTACCAATTCTTATTATTATAATAATTAATCCCATCATATTTTATATTTATCTCATGATTTATGCACCAATTTTCGTATAGGTACAAACATTAACTTGAAAAATGATGGACTTTCCTATTAACATTCAACTTCTGTTTCACCTCCTTTTATTATATTTAGCCCATGTTCTGCACTATCGGTCCAATAGTTTAGCCTTGAAAAGTTAACAGATAGACAGATTTATTTTTGCATTTGTAATAATAATATTATTAATGGCTCATAGTCATCAAGTAATAGTAAAGTTCTACAACAAGTTTTATTTATAGAAGAATCTTTCAAAAGTTTGCACCCATAATCATAAAGTCGTCTAAAGTTTCTAACTTTATATAAATGCATGTTTTTGGTTTTGGTAAAAGTGATAAATTCGATGGAAGGCGATATTTTTTACAAATCCGTTAATGTTTTTAATTCGCATTTGCCCCACAGTTAGGGGTATGGTTCAAATCCGAAAGGCCTGGGGTTGTATTCCCGCCCGGTTTGTTGTTTCCATGAGATGGGGTTCTACCCTCCGAATAAGCGTAAAACCTGTGCTCCAAGTGGGTACGTCATTTTTTGCTGTGTTAACTTACTTTAAACATACAAACGCGCTTGTCCTATCAGGCCATCTTACTGCGATGCCTCATTAGTGTATTTTGTTACGTCATCGCAACGGATCAACGCATTGTATGCCACATCTGCGTACAAACACGAAGTTGCAGCGTAAGATGACGCACGCGCCAGTCAATCTCAAAAATGCATACAACACAAATGAGCACTGTCCGTAGTCTGCTGAAACGTCGCCTGCGACGACGCATCGCTTTAATAGCTCAACGGTAAAGGGGTCGGACTCATCACCGAGGGGTGGTGGTTCGATCCCTGCCTGCTGTACTATTATCGTACTCACTCCTAATACCGTCTTTCCCGACTAGTTGGAGGAGAATTGAGAGAAAATTGATCATATTTAAAGGATATGACAAATTATTCTTTTAAAAAAATGTGGTTTGTCATTTAAAATGTATGGAAAACCGCTGTGAAGTTGCAACGGAATGCCACGCACTAATGGGACATCGCTCTAACTAGTACAGCCAAAGCAAGATCATTATCATAAAATAGAACATGTATTCTAAAATATGGTCATTGATAAAAGCCGGTGCAAAATATGGACGTTCGACGTAGAGATCTTAGCATGATCTTCAGAAAGGAACGATCGCAGAGAGAGAGATACTAAAATACCTATAAATGTATATCTATCAATATACGTATATAGGTCATAAATATTGCATGTATTTTGTAAAATAACACCGTCCGCGGGCAGGCGAGGCAAACGTGTGATTACGTTCGCCTCGCTGTGTTGACGGTGTAGAAAAACCCACGGCCCGGCCGGTCATTACGTGCGCTCGCCGTTCTTCGCATTTATTTGCTTCCACTCATCATTCGGCCCCGGACTAGAGGAATAACGTAGAAGGAACTTGAGTTGTGTATTCAGCTTCAGTATTAAATCACCGTGACTTTATAGTAATAATAATACTTTCATTAATAGTATAGTTAGTCGTCCAGGGTAGTGGTAGGTTTAGGTGGTTGCCGGTGAAATATTGACACATGAAGCCTTAACGCTGATATACCTCAGGTTGACGGCCCAATGCAGCCCATAGCAGGATCAATTGCAAACCTTATGATGGTGATTATTTCTCTCTCTTAATGGTGATTATTTTCCACTAACATTATGTGGACTATCTGCTTATCCCATTGATTATAACAAAAATAATATCACGTAAATGCGCAAATTCTATTTAGATGTCTAAAATTATAAATTTTTAGTTAATAACTGTAACTTGTTGTAATGTGTGGCATGAGATTTCGTCCATCTTTTCCTTTTAGTCTTTGCATTACACGAAGGCAGTTTTTTCCACTGTCAAATGACAACACGCAGCCTTTGAATGATGCTAAGTTGGATGTTGGAAGTTTATTTTGTGGGCACACACCACAACACTGTAGCGTAGTGATGGTGTTTTTGTGTTAGCATTGAACGCAACCTCGTATTTGAAGTGAGGCTTAATGACGCATGTCTTTTACTGTAAATTATTGTGCCTTTGATAACTGCTATAATGAAGAATAAGTACTTTTTTTTTGTATATCACAGCAACCACCGAGACTTTATACTACATATAATACTCGTAAAATCTGAACTGTGTGTTACATTGTACAAAATTGTGTTCTACTCAGGAGATTTTTTTGTACGACAACGTGCCTCGTTAAGTTAAATCGAAGGACTGATTGGTGTTTTTTTTATACATATTTAGTATGCGATGTTGTTTGTCGCTGAGGAACTTTTAAGGAAAGATTTAAGCTAAGCTCAAAAACCTCAATGTTGCTAATATTTCATCCTAATCAGACAACAGTCCAAATGTAAATGAAAAATCTAAATAAATTGTGCAAAAAGGTAAAGAAGTATAAATACTTAATATTTATATTTTTGACCAAAACACAATCGCCATCCGCACATTTTTGAGTAGTGGGACTCGGAATTGAGCCTCGGATTGCAGTAGACAGGTTCACTAACTCACTACCCAACCACTGCACCAATCTGTCGTTGCACCGGCCGTGTTGCAAGTCTTGGTAGAATGGTTCCACTGTCCCACGTTGTCTGGTGATAGACATTCGCCGCGGCTAGTTTCCATTCAACCGGTAAAGACGAAATTGGATCTAAATCCTCTAAGGAGGGAGTCCTGTATCCGGGAGTGTAATATTTAGTCATCATCATCATCATCATTATCAGCCGATGGATGTTCACCAAGCACAAATCTCTCGAGCCGCCAACATCCAGCGGCTCCTTGCAACCCGTTTGATGTCCTCGATCCACCTAGTGTATTTTTTAGTAGACCACATAAATTGGCTTTTATTTATATTGTGGCCCGACGGCCCCGACGGCGACGATCCCGACGAGTCAGTTGATAACGCGCGTCGCGAAAACGACAGGAAAGTTGTTATGTACCAAATTGTAGTAGTAACTCGGATACCAACAATACAAGTTAGCCCGCTCCCATCTTAGACTGCATCATCACTTACCATCAGGTGAGATTGTGATCAAGGGCTAACTTGTAAAGAATAAAAAGAATTAAAAAAATCATAAACCAGATTCTGACAAACTCTTTTCAAATTTCAGTATTGCGAGTAACTGACTAGATCATTTCGGACGCCAGCTCTCGCACTGTGTGACGTATTTATTAAGGTTGGACATTTTAGCGCCCCGTCGGTCTCGCCGCAAATGAATAAGCAAGGGCCGACATCCGCCAGTAATAATAATAATTCGGCCGAGCTCGATCAGCTGTTTTCCCCCACACCGACTCCGAGTAACAGGTGCCCTATAAACAGATTCAATAAACTGCCTGCTCCACTCCACTCCACTTCACTCCACTCGTCTTTTACACTCTGACGTCTATTTTTAATCGATTCGCAAAAGTTAGTGGTACTTTGCTCAATGGTGTAAACAGTTTGTGCTTTTTTTTATTCGTTGACAAACTTTCCGACGATTGAGTTTGCAGTAGGTAACGCGAAATAGTACTGCGTTTTCATAGATGATATATTATCACCATCCATCTCGTGAACGTACGTGAACTAATAACGTATGAACATATTTTTAAATATTTGTTTTTTTACAATTTAAGTTGATAATAAACTAGCGGACGCCCCTAAGTACGCGTGGAATTCAGTTTTTCACAAATTCCGCGAACAATGTATTTTTCTGGTATGGAAAAAGCCCATGTGTTAATCCAGAGTAAAATCTGTTTCCATTCCAAATTTCAGCTAAATCGCAAAGGAGGAACAAACATACACACTTTCATACTTACACACAAACTTTCGCCTTTATAATATTAGTGTGATGAAAGCCTGTAATAGCCAGATGTTCGTTAATTAATAAAAATTGTCAGTTTATCAGCTAATGCATGCTACCATAGGTAGTAAGTTAGTATAGGCAACTATAGAATTTGGACCAAAGTGGGCTAGGGAGGTAGTAGATTACTTAACTATGGTAGTAGCATGGGCTGATATACTTATAACTTGTCTAAATCCACATATATCTGGTTCTTATTCTATCAATGGGCTTATAATAGCTGTAATTTTTCAAAATAAGCAAGGTAGGTACCTACTTATACCAAGCTGAACCTGTTGAAATATAATACTAAATAAATTTTGACTACGGAAACATATCGCGTGTCGCGAGTGTGATTTCTTTTCTTGGGTGATAGTTCACAAAGCAATAGCATAAAGCAGCTAGTTTATAAACTTCTCATGTTTCGGTATGGATCTCAACCACCACGTGTTTTAAACCTATGATTCACATCTACGAGTATGACGTATGCAACATTATCGGTAAAGATTTGGGGCATTTATTTTTTGTATATTAATAATAAATATTATCGTGTCGGATAAGACGGTGTGTGTGGAAACACATTCGTTACACTGTTTTAAACTTGAGTGATGGACCTTGAAAATGTCTTTAAATATATATTAATAGCACATTGCCAACAGCTGATTTGTTGAATTACGTATCGGTGTTTGGTAATCTTTTGTTTTCATTACAGATGTACTACGTAATTCGTTACAATAATATACTCGTAATATTGAGTTTATTTTGTTAAATCTATCAGACATCTCTTAGCTTTAAACGGAGTGTGTCAAATCTAATCCAGTTCGCCTTTTACTGTCGAAACGAGAGTGAAAACAATCAGCGTTTAATGTGTGTTTGCTGGTACAGTCGTGCTAAACCGTGCAAACGGGGCTTATTTACTACCTACCAGCTACTTTGTACTGTTGTAGCAAATTCTCTTAAGCGAATATAAGCTAGAGACATGTCGCGCGACAAATTGTTGTCGATCTTTGTGTATGTTAAATATCATGAAGATCAGCGTGTTCATAATATGTTAAACACAACAAAATTTTTAAACAAAATTTTAAAACATGTTGAAGACTATAGTAGTGCTCTCCTTTTTACAATACAACCTCTACAAAAGGAAAGTACTAAGTATAGTTCGGATTCGAAATGAGTTGGCCAGTTCCTACAAATTTACATGAATTAAGCCGTTTATTTTTTATAGAGTAACAGTTGATAGAAAGAGCAAATGACCTACCTTATGTTAAGAATAAAACCGTGGCCTATACTCGTAACTGTAACAGAGAAAGGCTTCGCAAGAAATTTTAGAAACACATATTACATTATGGTGTTCTACTTGAAGCATAGGTTAGATAAAGACCGGAATGCAGATTTTTTTTATGGTGTTAGTATTTTCAATTATTGTGGTTGTTCGATCCCCGCCCCGATCTATTGTCGTACCCACTACTTATACAGTATTTCGCGACTAGTTAGAGGGGAATGGGAATATTCGTCTTATAAAAGATAAGTATTGTAAATATTCTTCAAAAAAAAAAATACCTGTACGGACAACAAAAAGTCGTCAGTGTGTCCGGTGCTCCCTAATCGCAGCGCGCAATCGGGCGCGCCGCAGTTTAGGGCTCGCGGAGTGCGCCCGGAGAGGGCACTGGGCAACTCGCAATAAGCAGCATTTCGCTCTCGATACGCCGACCGCCGATGACGGGCTGGTTATGTAATGTAAATGTTTACGTGTGTAGTTGTGTATGTGTACCCACCTTACACAACACGTGCCCGCCCGCCACGTGCTCGGAGAACACTAGCCTTGTGAATTATTTATTTACGAGGCAACATTTTCACACGCCGGTCGATGAACCCGGTGGAGTGATCTTGGAACGCTTTTGCGCGATTAATCTCGCCGCGTCCTCCGGTGACATTGCCGATGTTCGCTCAACCTCCCCGTGCTGTGTTGTCGCGTCGGCGTTTTGTGCGACGACTGTGAGGTTGTACGATACCTTTGGGACTTTTTGATTTTTGATAGGTACGAGTGAGAGTTAAGAGCCGTGATAGCCCAGTGGATATGACCTCTGCCTACGATTCCGGAGGGTGTGAATCCGATCCGGCTTTTGCACCTCCAACTTTTTAGTCGTGTGCATTTTAAGAAGTTAAATATCACGTGTCTCAAACGGTGAAAAAACATCGTGAAGGAACTTGCACACCAGAGAATTTTGTTGTCTGTCAAAGTCTGCCAATTCGCATTGGGCCAGCGTGGTGGACTATTGGCCCAACCCCTCTCATTCTGAGAGGAGATTCGAGCTTAGAAGTAAACTAAGTATGGGTAGATAATGATGAAGATTTTCGCCTAAATCGGCTTTGCTCAGTAGATTATGCCTTTCTTTAAGGTCTTTAACCTAAATCAATTCAGAAAATATAAAATTTAAACGCAGTAATTTTGAATAGCTTTATGAAACGTCAAGTTTGTTTGTTTGTAGTAACTCTACAAAAGAAATTATTGAGTTTAAATGTAATGTAATGTAAATCAGCTATGCAAATGCTATGAAAGCTATGTGATTTAGCGTTACAGTACGATGACTATTCCTAAACAGTAGTGGTGGGTTAAACGAAAAAAAAAGTTAAAGTAAGTGCTATACTATCTTAGACTGCATCGTCACTTATCATCAGATGAGACCGCAGTCGAGTCCACTTTCCATGATTAGAATAAAAATTGTTCGATAAGTTTACAAACCATCCAGCATTCTTAAACATAACATTGTTTGGTGAATATTCCGATGAAAGTCACGGGAGTTAAGTCTTTTTCAGTTTTAATATTTTATGATCCATTTACTAAATATAACATTTACGACACAGCACTACCAAGATGAAACTATAAAGGAACCATTATTTAACCAGCAGCGTATGCATGTCATGCAAACAGTATAAAACGATTAAGTTAAACTATTAAACGCTACTGCAACCTATAAACCTTTCATAAACTTAGGTATTTACTTATAAATGGTAAAATGAAGCTTACGCTTAAGTGTTAGTTGGCTAAGTTACGCTCGACGCAAAAGCATCATACGATAACTTTATAGTAAGCTTAATCTATTAAGATTGTGACTTTCTAGTCTAGTCGTAGATGGCTATACATAGGCTGAAAGACCCGGGTTCGAGTCATACACTTATATTCAAATTTCAAATCCTCTGCTGATTCTTTCATTTAATACTGATATCACAGGATGCATAAAAAACATCGAGGAGATGCATAAAAAACTAGGCTGCTATCTTTAGGAGGCCGCTATATTTTATTTAGAATGATGTCATAAGTTTAGATTAGAAGTTGCAGCCTAAATTCATAACACTAGTTGTCACGGTTTGTTTTCTCATAAAAACAAAGTTACCATTTGGTTGTGAGGAATTTGAAAAATGAGCAAAAACTGTTGCGAGGGCCGTAACGGTTCTTCTCGGCCTTCCGAGCTGGTGGTAAAGTTATTGCAAATAGACAAACTAGGCGTTCCAAAAAACTATGCCTACATACTCTAAATTTATTTGATTTTCCATGTTCATAAAATGTTCTAAGATATCGAGAATACAATTCTCCTTTAGGACTGGAATGGTTGCAAAATGGAGCGCATATTATCGCTAGTAGTGAGGCATCGAAAGCACCTTAGTTATGCACTTAGCCGAGCCTCGGTCTTGGCTATTTCTTCAAGAAACAAAGTTACCATTTTTGTAATAGTGAGGAGATTTGATAAACGAGCAAATATTGCTGCTAGTGTCATGCACACAAATGCTAGCCACTCACCATCCAATAAGTTGCAGACATCATGCAGACCGCGACCAACACATAATCCACACAATCAGTTTTGTCGGATATCCTGCCATTAGCGTTGCCGGCACGTAAACTTATTGGATGGTGAGTGGCTAGCAAAACACACCAATTTGACGTTCCAAATGTTAACTATTGTTACAAATCAGTTGAGGGGAGGTATCAGTGTTGGTATGCATAAGATGATATTTGATAACTTGAGCTCAGTTGTTTGTTAGGCAGCGTAGACGCCGTCACGCTGCCAGTTGCGTTAGAGATTTTGTGCAATAATGTTTTGTGTTGTAATTATTGTTTAGTCATAAATTGTTTAGTGTGGGCATAGCGAACGTGTCGGGCAGGAAAGGTGAGTGTTAAGCATTCTATAAGGATCCTTTCGAGGTGTTTCCTTTACCACAAAATAATAGTACAATCACTGTCGTTGCTTGATACCCGTCATGGTACACTATGAATATTTGAAATAACAAATTCTATTCCATGACCATAAAATGTTGTGAGATATCTAGAATACATACCCCTTTAGAACTGGTGTGGATGCAAAATGGAGCGCATATTATCGCAAGTAGTGAGGCATCGGAGGCACCTTAGTTATGCACTTAGCCGAGCGTCGGGCTTAGCTATTTATAGCCGGCTACTGCAGTGTAGGATGCATGGTGCACCCTCCGGCGCGGCGTGTGCCACTGACCTAGCCCCGTTGCATTGCACGTGAGCCATTAACAGACGTTTATTGAAAGCTCGATTAGGGTGAGGCATGCCGGTTCGCATTGCGATGCTGTTTCTATAAAAAAATAATTATCATCAGTCCCCTATTAATTTAACAAGTTCAATAGCTAAAAGAATGATCATTCGATTGTAACTTGTAAGCCAACTAATATGTCTACTATGTATACATATAATATTAGTGATAGCCCATGTGGATACCATGTGGACTTCTGCCATTGATGTTGATAGCGTAGGTTCGAATTTATCAGCTAAGTGCATTTTAAGGAATTAAATATCACGTGCTTTAAACGGTGAAGGAAAAAAATAGTGAGGATTTTCTTAATCCTCTACGTGTGTGAAGTCTGCTAACATTGGGCAAGCGTGGTGGACTATTGGCCTAACCCTCTCATTCTGAGATGCGACGTGTGCTTGACAGTGAGCCGAATATGGGTTGTTGATGATGATGATGATGATGATGATGATGATGATGATGATGAATATAAAAATGACAGGTTTATAGTAATAACACTAATTACATACAAGTTGATCTGCTGCCTCGTTGGTCTGTTAGTTGACCTATGCTACTTTAGATTATGAGACTGAACCGGTGGTAGAGTCTGCAAGTAGACATCGTTTTAAAAGTGCGTGTAAACTTTGTTTAAAACAAATCAAAATTTGTTTAAGCCTTGATTAAACAAATTTTGAATTTTGACTATGAAATATTGCCGACCTATCTATCTTAAGCAGATGGTAAAGCTGTTGTTTTCAATGGTGAAGTTCTAAATTCTATTCCCAGTTCAAGTCAAAATTAATTTGAACTTTTTAAATGTTCGAAATTGACTCGGGTGGGTGAGTAGGTATCTGCCTATATTTACCACCCTATCAGCAAAGACGTACCCCGCGTTTATTCGCGTTAGCGATTTAGCGTTCCAGACAAATTAAAAAGTCCAATTTTCGTGACGTCATCAAAACAACTGTCAGTCATAGCTTGCAAGTTGGAATAAGTGTCTGGGTGTAATGTAATTTTGCCATTACAGAGGTAAATATTATAGTGGTTATGCCAGTTCAGTGTATTCTAAAAACAAGCACCGTCACACCGTTTTATATCTGTAGATATTTCGTGTAGCGCCAGTCACATGCGATCACATTCAAGTCTGCACTTTTTTAGGGATGTAAGTGAAAAAGTCGTAATTTTTTCTCTGCTTACGTCACTAAGCGCGCTGCAGGCTTGACGGTCAAACTTGATCGTGTGTGGCCGGCGTTAAATTTATCGACACCTATCGGATGTATAAGCACCGAGCATAAAGGATTGGCGGTCACACGAGCTATACGCTCGTAGGTAGTCGCAGTAGGTACAGAGCCGATTAATTATCCGTCCGTCTTGCCTCCTATTTATAGAGCGCGCCTCCACACCGCTCGGCCACGTTCACGTTACACACCCTACCGTGTGGTTTGCACCACTGACCTATCCTCTGGATAATCTGTTACGTACCGGTAGGTACAGTTATAACTCGCTCACTACACTGTTCACGTGTTATACCTATTTGTAGATGGGGAGAGAACATTGTTCCTTTTTTTTATTTTAATTAGATCTAGAGTCTGTACCACGAGACATGATCCGTAGATGCGAATGTCTTATTGGCGTTCTTCGTCATTTGGTAATGGCGGTCATATTATCATATGTGTAATGCGCTGTCTTCTTCTTGGGACTTCAAGGGACTTTTTTCATGAAAAGGACTCCATGTTTTTTCCTCTTTTGCGTTGCGACTACTGAAGTGATTTAGCTGAAATTTCCAAAGGAAATAGATTTTACTATGGATTAACACATCACGCTACTTTTCATCTCGGAAAAATCCATGGCTTCCACGGGATTTGTGAAAAACGTGGATGAAGTCGCGGGCGTCCGTCCGCTAGTGAAAAATAAAGATGAATCAGTTTCAAATGGGTTTTAAGTGAATCTTGAACATAATATGTTTCAGTTTATTATTTAACTATATAGCCTCAATAGCTCAACGGTAAGAGCGATCGGACTCATCACCGAGGGGTGGCGGTTCGATCCCCGCCCCTGTCGTCTATTGTCATACACACTCCTAGCACAGTATTTCCCGACTAATTGGAGGGGAATGGGAATATTGGTCATATTATAAAAGATATGGCAAATATTCCTTTAATAAAAAGAAATTTAAAAAAACTACGAGTATATCACTGTCGACAATAGATCTATTATTGTAAATGCTTTATCACTTTTCTGACATCTTTGCCAGTACCGTAGTAATTAGCCACGGAAGCTTGCGAGCTTAACAGCTGACCCAATTTTGGATATTATGAATTCCTAAATCATGGCAAACTAATCAAACCTGACACCTTTAAGTTGGTTTACGGAATCACGTACAAAAAGAAAATTCATACAAAAGACTACAGTTATCAAAAATCCATCATGATTAATTAATAAATACACTAGTGGACGTCACTTTTCTTGACCCGTGGAATTTTGTTTATCATTAAACCCACATGAACCATGTTTTTTTTTTTCAAGATAGAAAATAGCCTATATGTTGCTCCATAACATCGTCTATTTTCCAGTGAAAGTTCCATTAAAATTTTAAATCGTTTCAAAGATCAGCCCGGACAAAAAGAAAGGCAGGCAAACATTTTAATAAAGCTTTATTATGTATTAGTATCGTGTAAATAGCTATAAACACTTGAAAATACACAGATTTTTGGATATTCCAGAGACACTTCTACTTTATTTCTATGTATTGATAGATATAGGTAGATTAGGTCGTAAATCTTTTTTACAATTTGCATGATACGGCAGATTATTATTGTTGAGCATTGTGTCCCAGTGACCGGAACAGTCGTGTGACGTCACGTGTTTTTTGTTATGATGCCTTTAAACACCTGCTACTCGTATCTCGGCACGTGGCAGTCACGAATCCTTATTGACATTAATGATAACCAAAAACGTAACTCGTCAGCTGTTCTTGCATGCAGACAAAGGCCGATCCAAATGCATATTTTGATGCTGTTCGTATGCGGCTATAAACTTGCATTGCCGCGTATCGAGCGGTATAACTTTACCGAATCAATTTCTGTAATACAATGCAAAATACGCTCGATCCAGAGAGCAGAACACATCCAGTACAGTATCTAGATAGAGCCGCCCAGCACGTTCCGACAGCTTCCAACAATAATAATTAATTGACTCGTCCGTTCGTTATCGTGCTTTTATATTGACGTTCCCGAGCGAGCGGGCGAGCGAGGCGCATTCGGAATGAAATTTCCATAAAAACTTTTGTGCTCCGGACGTTGCGAGCGCACGTTAAAATCGTCGGCTGGCAATAAAACAGCGGTCGGTGCGGCGAGGCGCGACGAGGCGGCCGCGGGTGCGAGCGGGACGGCGCACGAGATAATGGACTCTGTACTAAATGAAGAACGCGCCGCTGCGCCGCGTCGAGCGAGCGGGCTCCGCGGCAAAAACATCGCGCCCCCGCGCCCGCCCGCGCGCCCCGCCGTCGCCCTCCGTCGCCCGCCGCGCTAACCTCGACAGCGGGGGGTCGAGACTCGAGACTCGCCTTGCTCGACTCCTTCGCTCGCTCTCGCAACTAGTGTGAACGCGCTACTTCGCCGAGCCGTTCTTTCGAGCGAGGCTTTTGTGTCCCTCCGTTTCGTCTTTACGGCATTTTACATTGCATTATCCGCGATTCGCTTTCCACTGTGATCACTGTGTTGCAGTAGTCGGTACCGGTGCTGGTACCGATTGAAAACGTCCCCCCCGATTGATTTACGATCGGACCACTGGTCGCTCTGAAACGGTGAGTCGCCCAGCGGCTAGTGCACAGTACGATTTTCCACTTTTAACTTTGGTCGTAAAAACAATACTCATAAGTTTGCTTATTCAATGTTGCATGAACTTTTTATTATCATATTATTATCGTCGATATTATTACATAAGGTTACGCGGATTCATTGTTAAACGTTGTGATAATGTGATTGTTGTGATAACAGACGCACGAGTCCGTTTGTTTTTGTTTTGGTGGGAGGTGAAGAGGAATTGTTTGCCGTTTGCGAGATGTTGGCGGCCGTGCTCCATTGACACGGTGCTATTGTTGCCTTCGCTCCAACCGCCATAGCAATGGCGTTGAGGTTGCAGTGTCAAGGTGTACCATTTATGTTCATAATCTTATTGTTCTTTGCACGGGTTAGGTACTAATTGATGTTGAACTTAGCGTTGCATATCTGCGTTGTTTATCTTCACGTACAATTCAAGGAAAGAATCCTTTGAACTCTCGCAACATATTGTTGTGTGTGTTCTTTTAATTATTCTACATAATTGAAAGATAACTGTTGTTTTTATATTGTTGTTGATCATGGTTGTTTAATTTTATATTCTGGTGGTTAAAGTTAAGTCTTATTTATTAAAGTACTGTCTCTTTAAATCCGAAGTTAAACGTAATTAGACCAGTTCCGATTTGTAATGCTCGTAAAATATTTGTGATAAAATTCAAGTAAATGGTTTTTTCGAAGTTCGAATTATTTATTATTGTGAATTAATATAAAAGATAGATAAAATAATGACAGTGTTATTTTGTTTAACCATGACGAATCAGTGGAAGTTATCTCAAGTGATTCCATATAAAGTGATAGTTAATTTAAAGTTATTTTGAAATTTTGATCAGTGTCTGAAAATGCGAAAAGTTATGCCTTTTTCTGTTATTTAAAGTATCAACTTTTGTTCGATTTCCAACTGTAGGTAACTGGGTCTACAATTTTATTTATCGTCGCTATTTTCCTACAACAATCCTGTCATCATAATGTTGAGTTAATGTACTACTACTACCTACTTACTATTAGTCACACCACCAATTTCATTATCTCTTCGGTCCAAAAAATTAATTAATTCTTTATCCTTTAATAACTAACTCGATTCCTTTTTTATACATGCTCTTGACGACTTGAAAATCATGACTTGAAGTTCAAGTCTTGATATTGCACAAATCACACGTCAGGAAAATACTGACGACAATCGACATAAGGGCATTCCACATTCAGTGTAAAGTTTTTACTCGGGTAGTCACTACATTATACACAAATTATATTAAAAATGGAACCAAATTCCAAAGGAACCAGAAAATTCCTTCTACAATACAGTATCGTAATGAGTCAGGGTAGGCAGTGCATGTATGAAGTGCACGCCACTTTCCACGTCTGACGACCTCTGTGGCGCAGTGGTGTGCGCGGTGGATTCACAAGAGGGAGGTCCTGGTTCTATCCCTGGCTGAGTCTATTGAGGTTTTCTTAATGAGGCTGGTGGCCGTAGCTAGTTACCACCCTACCGGCAAGCGATTTAGAGTTCCGGTACGATGTCGTGTAAAAACCGGAAGGGGTGTGGATTTTCATCCTCCTCCTAAGAAGTTAGCCCGCATCCATCTTAGATTGCATCATCACTTACCAGGTAGGTGTAGGTGTTGTAAAGAATAAAAAATGAAAAAAAAATCTCTGTTTCCGTGTAGTATCCATAATATATAATTATACCTACCTATTACGTTATTTTAAAATTCAAAATTAATTTATTTTAAGTAAGGCTTAGTTTACTAGCCCTTTCGAAACGTCAGGTCTGTTCATTTGCTGTGACTCTACCACCGGCTTGGAAGGGCGACATCTCCTGCAGAAGAGCCAGCAATAAACTCAACAGTAGTTATTATCAAAAATCATACATTTAGTTTATAAGCATTACATTTAAGAAGATACACTTCGCTGTGATACCTGTTTATCTTGCAAATCACTTAATACAGGAATTTTGGGTGAAATGGGGATGATGACTAGGTTTGAATATATTGATTTTTATGATACATTCGGATAAATAAGGTCAATGTTAACTGATTTATACATAAAAAGCAAAGATTGTCTGGGTTTTTGCAAAATAAATAAACTTATAAAATTTCAAAATCTATTAAATTTTTTTATCGTAATTAGATGAAAATTCATACAGTTTTAGCTTCCTTACATTAAATGTGACATTTTTCAATATATGAACTATAAACATAAAAGCACAAATAACAAAGATAATACTAATTTTGTTTGAACGCCCATACAAATGTAACGATCAGCGAGCCAACGACGTCACTAAATCGGTCCATTTTGTATGGAGCGTTTTTCAGGGATCCGCGGCAGCGCCGCAAATCTGACCCTTTAAATCCATGTAGCGCCGAAAGTAATGATCGCAGATACCCTGTTCCTTTTACAAAATTGCTTTGCTATTAGTATACTCTACTCTTAATTTATATACAATTTAAAAAACTGTCATCATCCCTATTGTCAGACACAAAGATGTTTCACGTCGCTTCCAAATGATTGTATCCTACCATTTTTTTTTCTTTTTGAAGGTTGACTGATGTCACAAATTTGTGTTGTTGCAGGATCTGACCGGTCAGAACAGCAATGACTCGGGCGGCAGCGGCGGCGCGGGGCGCGCTACCACGCCGCACTTGAGGCCCACGCCGAGCCCTACCGGCTCGAGCGGCTCGCGATCCATGTCACCGGCTGTCGGTGAGTACCTATACCTGCTGCCTACTGATCCCTCTTGCGTAATGACCTGTAGGCCTAGCAGGTGAAGAGGAATACAGAAATGTCGACCAATGGATGACAAGATAAACGAGATAGCGATATTTCCGGTTGCACTGCTATTGGTTGATATTTATTTCTTTCTTTCCATATAAAGCCTACTGATTGGTCATGTCATGTCAGGCTTTTGATCATTGTGGCTATGCAGATGTTAAATTATTTGGTAAATTGTATAGAAGTGTTATTTGTCTTGCTCTCTGACCGGATTGGTCTGACAAGTCAAGTCGAGCATTTAGTCATTACGACTATACGGATGTTAAACTATTTGGTACCTAAGCTTCTGTTTGGTACACTGTATAGAAGTGTTATTCGTCTTGCTTTAAGACCTGATTGGTCATGTCAAGTCGAGCTTTTTAGTTTTTAAACTATTTGTAAATGGTATAGAGATGTTATTCGTCTTGCGCTCTAAACTGATTAGTCAAGTCAAGTCGAGCTTTTGGTCATTGTGAATGTAAAGAAATTAAAGTATTTAGTAATGTTTTATAGTAAATGTGTTTATACCCCCGTGCTTTAGCGAGCACATTAAGTCAGTTCTGATTATAATCATAACGTTTAAACGTCACCATAATTCCGCCAACCCGCATTAACACAAAATGATGGGTCTAAGCTCTAGGGTTTACTGGGTCTGTTAATATAAGTTAACAATGATGATGTGGCTTGTTCCTTACAATCATTATTGTAAGGAACAAGCATACATTGCATACATTACATACATTATTATCCTGATGGAAAGCAATGATGACTTGTAAAATGGGGTACAATTCAATCAGTATAAAAACTTGGTGTACTTACTGACATTTTATGATAGCTTCAACTTCAAATCTTAGTAATCAAATAACTTGTAGTGCAAAGTTCTGGATTACATTAAACTCTTCACAAATTAGATCTTTTCACACGTGCTACGATCCGTTATTTTCTTATGCATTGACGAAATTTCACACAGATATTCACAAAGCATAAATACCTGTGTGACACTGTGAATATTTAAAAAGTGTGGAATGAAATGATACAAATTGATGATTCGTAAAAAAAGTTTCCAACGTATCAACAGTTGTTGAAATAGCTCCGCCTTTGCAGTAGCCGGTAGTAGTTTCGCCGGAGGCGTGTTGATCAGATTCATTGTGCATACTTCGTCACTAGCAGACGCGGGCTTTCCCGACATTGACCCACATAGAGCGGGCGCCCAGAGTACACCGTATTTTGCCCCTTTTGCGGGCGCTAACCACCCACCGCCCACCTTATGTACGAGTGGGGTGGTCGCGGTATATAGGGTCTCGTGAAAAACTTACCCCCACCGGCGGCGGGCACGCAAAACAGGACTTTCCACCCGCCCGGGATGGGTGTCGACGCGTCACTCTTATGTGCCAGCCGCCGGACCATCGGCCTCTGTTTACGGACCGTCTTGCCTCGCGCGCCAATTATCCGGAGACCGCCTTTCCATTCAACAACCTGCTCCACTGCCCAACACTCGCAAAAACTGTTGAAAGCTTTCTTTCCTCGTTTAACGGTGGATTTGCGATCGTTCACTGTCACTCACTCCGTGTGAGCTGGCACGTCGGAACTTTGGTTAAGCAACAAGATGTGAATACTTCTATCTAATCGAGTATGAATATGATCTGATGCTTACTGATGATATGATGCTTACCTTCAAAACTATTAACTTACTAGCTAACGCCCGCGACTTCGTCCGCGTGGAATTTAGTTTTCACATATCCCTCGGGAACCATGGATTTTTCCGGGATAAAGAGTATTAATTAGCCTATGTGTTAATCCAGGCTATAATTTATCTTAATACCAAATTTCAGCGAATTCAGTTTAGTAGTCGAGGCGTGAAAGAGTAACAAACATTCATATCATCATCAAAATCATCAGTTTTCGCAAATCTCGGGAAACCATGGATTTTTTCGGGATAAAAAGTACCCTATGTGTCAACCCAGAATAAAATCTATTTCCATTCCAAATTTCAGCCAAATCGCTTCAGTAATAGCGGCGGTAAAGAGTAACAAACATCCAAACATCCATGCAAACTTTCGCGTTTATTATATAAGTTAATAATTATCTAGTGCATTTCAAAACCCTTGTACATCCCACTTAAAATATCTATGTATTCCTTAAAAGATTTTATCTCTCAACATTTCTCTCACCAGTTATCAATGGTAGGTAAACATAATATAATAAAAATGCTGGAACTTAAAATCATTTGAACTTGAACTCCTTACATAGAACTAGGCCATCAATGCTCATTCATGTAATAATTAGTGTTTGCGGTTATCGCTGTTTGTTACTTTGTATAGTTTACCACAACTGATATACCTATTATGTGTGACTAGGTACAGTGCAAATACTATGAAGTACTGATTACATACAGTGTTGATACATACTCCACTATAGGTGATGTGATACGAGAATCTTGAGAGTCGTGTCAATATAGGAACGTATGAAACGAACGACTATGTAAATGGAACAGAATCACGTCATAAACAGATGTTTCCATACCTTCAGTTATATTTTTCTTCCATTATTTCGTAGATAATTCTAACGTCATGTCAAGTGTCTGAAAAATGTACGTGATAATACGCATAAATCTGGGAGTATAAAATAAGATTCTTGAACGCAGCGCACAACAAATTGTATTGGAGCGTGCGTAGCCAGACCTACTCAGGCTAAGCCCCCATTCACACGAGAGTTTATTTAGCGGACGTTATAAAAGCATTCAAATATAGTATGAAGTTAAATGAAGGTCCATTTCCAACGCCCAAAATTGTAAATGCAACACTGCTCGAAAAAAGCGTCGTATACTTGGGAATGCATTTGTTGTATTTGAACCATCGATCTCCTATTATAAAGTGGATGCACAATCAGCCACCAAAAAACATTCTCAATGAGTGCCAAACACAACTTCTTGGCACTCAATTCAAGTAGTCGCATTTGAAAATTCAACCTTTAACTCAAATCCTCGAGGTTGAATTTGCTCTGAATTTGGCATTTTATTGAATTTTGGACTATATTTAAAGGGCTTTAGATATAATTTTCTTTACCAATAATTCTAAAAGTGTCAAAGCAAAATTGGCCAGTTTTTAAGTGAAATTTTCTACGTTCTTTTATTATAAGAGGTCAATGATTTGAACGCTTTTTTACCGTCCGTTAAAAAAACTTTCGTGCGAATGAGGGCTTAGGTAAGTACGATAGCCAATTTTGAACTGTGGTGGCTTTGGAAAGTATCAGATTTCAAGGGTCACAGGTATGTAATAAGTTGGTACGGTAGGCAACTGGTCCGTCCAAGTGTTCCTCTGCATAATATGACGAAACATGTCCCCAGACACTTTTATTTGGCCGGTTAAGAACCTTTATACTTGGACGTTTACGCGCATAGACCCTTGAAACCTACCTCCCAGAGCCACCACTGTACAAACTCCATAATAGGGTATGTGACTCATATCAAATTAAATATAAACAATATTAATTTTGTATAGTATATGGAATAAGTGCCCGAAATATATCGATCTTAATTAATAAAAGGTAAGGATTTCTTATAAACCTTAAATTAAAAATCATGTAATTTTTCAAAAACGCTATCGTCCATTTTGTGAGATTACAATGTTACTTGATGTACTAAACATCAGACTAATTATTGTTAACTAATATTTTGTTAAAAGCTCCGTTTGTAAGGGATTTGTTAGTGACGTCATTAAACAGTTGAAATATAGACCATCATGGCCGACAGGCGTTTTGGCTCGTATTGTCAAAATAATATTTAAAAATGAAAATTTTCATGTAATCGCGTCTCAAAAAAATTAAAAAAAAAAAATTAAATCTAGTAGAACGATAATGAACTACTTAAGACCATTTAAAAAAAAAGTGTCAACTAGCTTATTGGCTACTTTACTTTACTTACCTATGATAGGAGTATGAGCAATTTTCAGCTTTCATGAAATGAGGTATGTCTGGCTATCTCAGGCTCTCATTCTACATTGAAATGACATTTACAAAGTTTTTCGTGACTTGAAATCTTTGATACAATCGACGATCCTTTCGAGGCTCATTTCGAGAACGACGTCTGCGGAAAATTTAATTTCATCTTTAAATACAATCCATCAAAGACGTTTTATCTTTTTGTTGTAAAAATTTACGTTTCACGAATTTCGTAGGTATTTATTATGTTTAGGTTTTTGTTGGGCTTCCACCGGGTTGTCCTTGATGAGGTTATTGCCTTCTGTTTTACATCTATTCGTACCCCTTACGTACTCGAGGATTGTTTGACAAAACCGTGGGCTTGATATTTGATCTCTGCTCTAGTTCATTCATGAATTCAAACAAGGCTAACCGTAATAATGTTACGCAATCTCGTGCCTTCAAACATTTATTATTATTATTAGGTATACTCGTAATAGATTACATCAATGGTCGCTTTGTTCACTACCCTGGAAGGATCTGTGAACTTTGTTTTTAATTTATTTTATTTATACTTACAATGTAAGCTAAACTGTAGCTTCTGTTTTTTTTTATTATTATTTTTATTCGTTACAAGTTAACCCTTGACTACAATCTCACGTGATGGTAAGTTATGATGCAACTAGCCACGGCCGAAGCCTCCCACCTGCCAGACGTGCACCAATTAAGAAAACCTCAATCGGCCTATCCGTGGATCGAACCTAGGACCTCCGTCTTGTAAATCCAACGCGCATGCCACTGCACCACGAGGCAAAAATTTGTTACATATTATTAAAATTATCTATATCACCTGCATTATTTAGTTAATTCGTTTTAGTATTCTACAAAATAAAACATAACATACAGCCGAACGTTGAACCTCCTCCTTTTTGGAAGTCGGTTAAAAATTGTGTAAATTTGTTTATATTTTCTTAAATTCAATCATAGTTTTTTTTTATAAATAATTGTTTCTTATTCCTTGATGATACTAATTCATTAAATCCTTTAATTTGAATAGCTCCAACTCTAATACAGCTTTAAATTTAAATGACCATTTTTAGTCAGTGGTATTCTAGATTGACTATCGTTTTCCTTGTTCAAGTGAACTTGATTTCTCTTATCCGATTTTTTGCTCAGTCGCTACGGTTCCGAGAAATGCATTAACAAGAATAATAAAAACAGTTATTACAATTTATGATTTCAACACACGGACCCTTTTACTTTCATTACTCATTATTATATCACACTTCGTTTTTGAGTGTGCCTTAAAAGTATTAGTCAGGGATCCGGGGAGTATTTTTTCATTTGATTACTATCAAGTTAATTTTCCGTGAGTAGCTTCATTTTGATGAGACGCTCAACTTTTTTATTTACGAAAATTCATGATTCTGGTAGCTACCAGGTAATGTAAATATCTGAGGACTGAGATAACATCATTATCAACCCATATTCGGCTCACTGCTGAACTCGAGTCTTCTATCAGAATGAGAGGGGTTAGGCCAATAGTCCACCACGCTGGCCCAATGCGGATTGGCAGACTTCACACACGCAGAGAATTATGAAATTTCTCTGGTATGCAGGTTTCCTCACGATGTTTTTTCTTCACCGTTTGAGACAAGTGATATTTAATTTCTTAAAATGCACACAACTGAAAAGTTGGGAGGTGCATGCCTCGGACCGGATTCGAACCCACACCCTCCGGAATCGGAGGCAGAGGTCATATCCACTGGGCTATCACGGCTCTTCGAGATAACGTCTTACACATTATTTGTAGGAAAATTTGGCTTATAAGTAGTTTATCTAATAATTATGCAACAGTAAAAAAAAAACAGCTGGTTAGTAACAATTTTTGATGACCTCGTTATTGATTACCTACCACTCAGGGTAAATTAACTTGATAGTAATGAATTGTATAAATGGTCCCCGGATCCCTGACTATAAACGTCGGTTTATACTTCAACCACTCACGAACAGCCAAAGCAATCGTGTTTTGTTAACGTCAACGATTGCCGAACATGGCTTTCTCAAAACATCGGGCCTGGGGACTGGGCGACTGGTGACTGTGCCGTGCTCGAATACCGGTTATATGACCGCGATACTCCCTCACTCCGAGACTTGTTTACAATGAACCGCCCCGCAATGTACAGCGTACAACGCTGCTTCGACACTCACCAATAAACCTCTGTTCTTTATAAAACCGGTAATGTATAAATGTTTGCACGTTAGTTGCTCGCCGGAACGTCGTGGTGGTAGGAGTTGAACATGACTACATGACGTCAACCCTTCGGCTCGTCGGGCTTCTCGACTCTCGACAAACACCCAGTGAATATTATGAAGTCTCTCTCATTGGAAAATTATACAAAGCGCGCTCGGGGAACGATCTCTCTCGATATGGAGAAAAATAATAATATACGCAAAGCTTTATTTAGAATGTTAAGTATTAAAAAATATGTTTACTTACTTATTAAAAAAAATAGTTTTTGAACTCCTAAAACACTTCTTTACATCATTATTTATTCATGCATTTCTACTTACTTAATTAAATATATAAATCTTATACAAATTACTATATCTATTCCAGTAGGTACTTAAAATAAAGATTTCGAAGAAAAATCCAATTAGGTAATCATAATGTTTTTTAAAAATAAATAATTTTTTTAAGAAAATAAAATATAACGGTTCTGTAATATGCCGTTCAGTTGCAAGGCGACATTGTTGTTTCGTTAAGTGTAAATGAATCGAGACAAAATAACAATGTTGCTAAGTAACTCGCCGACAGATAAATAGCTTATTGGAAACGGCCGGTAATTGAGCATACAGGGTTATCATTTCGACGTCTATACATTAGTGGCTATAACTTTAACTACTTACTAGTCTATACTATAATATTATAAAGAGGTAAATTTGTGAGGGGTAATTTCGGGATCTACTGAGCCGATTTTGAAAATTCTTTCACCACTGTAAATTCACGTTATTTGGGAGTGTTATAATCTCTATTGTATCCCCGTATTCTAATGGTAACGGGATCTATACGCGAGCGTCGTCTAGTTACTAATAAAGCTTAAGTATTTTTGGGACGATCTCTAAGGTTGGTTTGAATGTTACGCTGACAAGACGCTGACCGTCGGCGCTGATAGATGAAATTGAGATTCTATGTAACAAACGTCATTCGGTGCCTACTTCGTGGATATCATACAGTAATCATTTTCATGAAAGAAGTCCCGCAGCTAAAACCTAAATTAAAATTGACAGCGCCTAACACAAATGACATTACGAGCGCCGTTAAGACATTTGCGCCGCGACTGGGGTACTGCTTTCGTGAAAAGGACTTAAGCTGACTTTTTTAGTTAATTTTATGTTTATATTAATAGGTTGTTAATAAGGACCAAGTGAATGGGCCTGGTGACCTGACTGATCTGCTATCATTAGACTTCACGTACCTAATGAAACCCGTTAGGGTTGTGTGTAGAAAAATCATTTATCCAATTGTCTGACGCGACGTGCAAAACAGTCCGATCTAATAATACTCATATATTGCGGTGTAACCTACCATTAGGTGCGAGGGCTTAATTGTTGTTTCCTAAAAAAAATGGTAGTATTTTTTTAAAGCTCTGTTTATCGTGTCCGTTTCCAATCAGAGTTCCATCGTTATTTTAACACAATGTAGCCCGCCACACCGCAACCCGACGCGCGAAGGTGAATTGCGTATTGTTCGTCGCCCGCATGCGGCGCCGCGCGCGAATACGACTTTATTTTGGACGTATAAGGTCTCATTTCTATCGACTCCACCGAAATAGGTATCATTTCAAATCTCAACCTTAAATTGTTCGTCTTTAGGTTTATTTTTCCACGTAGTTGTGCTGATGTTTCGAATACGGGCGCTAAAAGCATTTCGCAGTCAGACCAGCGCGCGTATCGGCGGTCTGGCAGTGGAATGTCATCAACAAAGATAAGTCAGGCTTGAACTGTACCAAAATTGAGACTCTGCCTCGTGTGACGAAATTTGTATGAATTCTCATCGCTTTATTATTTGGAGATTTAATTAATAATATATAAACATTCTTTATAAGTCAAGTCGAGTTTAATAAAAGATATTATGCTTCGCTATTAAATTAACTTTAATATATTGGAAATACTCTCTAGCATAATCAGAGAAAATTTTAATTATAAACAAAATCTAAATAATTTGGAACTACGTGTTTTGCGTTTTGCAAAGTATTATTGCAGCAGAATAAATTATAATTTGCTGTCCGTCATATTTGGGCCCAAGTAGACGATTTGTAAATCTGCAATACTTGATATAATATAGCGCTTTTTTTTTCAAGAAAAAATAATTTGTCATCCAAACTTAGTGTGTTTTAAATTAAAATACAATTAAAAACCTTGTAAAAAATTTGCTTTCTTGAAGTCTTATCTACTAGAATTAAGATCAGTTATGAAAATCAAGCGTTGATATATCTAGAACCGACACTAGTCTGTGCTGTTTTGCTATGCTATAGCAAAACGAATTTTCATAGCTTAGCACAACAAACAGCTCATCTCTGATGGAAGCACACCTTAATAACGTTGTATGAGTCATAGAGTGGTTTACATAGCAGTTATAAATAAATGAATGTAGTAAATCTAGGTGGATGTGGTGATAACAGATAATTTTTAATACAAGTACCTACACACGTGTGTATGTGACTAATCTTAAATACATTTTATCTAGTGTTCATTGCCCTTATATACTTAACGTAGCACGTGGTGAGATAATAATATTATTCAACATACATAAATAAAAAGAATAATAAGTGCTTAAGTTGTGACATGTTAAGTTGACCTTTGCCTACGATTCCGGATGGCGTAGGTTCGAAACCGGTCCGGGGCATGCACCTCCAAAACCTGAAAATTTTCTTAATTCTCTACGTACTCGTATGTGAAGTCTACTAATCCACATTGGGCCAGCGTGGTGGACTATACCCCTCTCATTCTGAGAGGAGACTCGTGCTTAGCATTGACCCGAATATGGGTTGATAATGATGATTATGTCAGTCAAAGTAAGTAGCGAGAAAAAACAATCAGTTGCTTTTCGTCACCACAAGGCTCAATTGATGAAATGCATCGCCTACAAACAAACAAATGATGTCAATTAAAATTACAAGTGCACCTGCTGAGTTAGTTTATTAGTAGCCTTTTCCTTCCGAACTTTCCGAAAAGAGAAATGACTCTATTAGGTATCGGTAATCGCATAAAGTTTTTAAAAAACTCATCTACTACTAAACAAATTTTATTTAAGTTTCAAATTTGTACGCCCAAATACATACCTACAACACTTTGCTACATTTAAACGTCTTCAAATGAAGTATAACTTAGTATACCAATGTATTTTGTATATACGAGTAGTAAAGTAAACTATGTAAATTCCAACCGTTAGGTAGATTGGTATTTATTATTTATTTATCGGTAAACAAAGACTTGCGCCGGTCCCAATTGAATTTTATGAGGTTACCTCTCGCGAATTTGTTTTCGTAACCATTACTCGCCCAATACAAATTAGTTTTTGGAGTTAACTAAAGTACATAGTTAAGTAAAACTAAGGGGGATTACGGACTAGACAAATGAGCCCAATAACGATGAGCTTATCTTGTTTACTTTAGGAGTTCCTTTGATGACCTTCCGATTCCATCGTCAGATCAACACCATATTATTGCATTGTCATCAAAATATAAGTATTGGTAGGTATAAAGTGGCTGGATGAGGAAGGCGGAGGCTCGTGTGTGGTGGCGCGCTCTAGGAAAGGCTTACAGCAGTGGACGGATACAGTCTTATAGGATGATGATGATGACAGGTACCAAAGAGTCTAATCGAACGTCAGAAGCGGTTCATATTATATAGCTAGAACATACAGCTCGGGATTGTAGACAATGTTCAGGAAGTGTAAAAACTATACATATATATACTTAATATCATAAAACTGAAAAGTTTGTTTGTTTGTTTGATTGAACGCGCTAATCTCAGGAACTACTGGTCCGATTTGAAAAGTTCTTTTAGTGTTAGATAGCCCATTTATAGAGGAAGGCTATAAGGCTAAATATTATCCCCGTATTCCTACGGGAACGGGAACCACGCGGGTGAAACCGCGCGGCGTCAGCTAGTTATATAATGTAAGTAAACACAAAATTGTGTAGGTATGTGTACGCTCAGTGGAGTAACTAAATTCGGATAATATTTGCAGTGATTTTGTTTGTAGGCACGTAACATGTCTAATAGTATAAAATCTTTGCAAGCAAGGGACTCTTCCCCGCCGCCCGCGCGGGTAGCTAACACCTGCCCCCCAGTCGCCGCTCGCCGCACCAGCCGGCCACGTGCGTCGCGTCCTTGACGAGTTCAACGACCTCTAAATGAGAAATAATAAAAAAAGAAACAAAACACTTTTTGCCCCGATCCCCGACATAATGTTTGTTTTGATCGTTTTCACGTAAACGATCCGCAGAGCCTGTGTTGTGTTGTGTTGTGATTTTTTATTAGGGTTCCGTGGATTTTTTTTATTATTATTTTAACGACAGTTGATGCTTGACTGCTATTGCATTTGTTGTTAAGTGATAGTATATAGCTAACATCGAGGGGAATAGATAAAAGGGAAGGCTAAATGGTTAATTTAATTGACAACCAATATTAACCAGGTTTTGCACCAGAATGCTAAATAAATAGACGGTAGGTATATACAAAGTTATTTAGGTGCTAACTAATAGGAGATGGGAATGAGACCTAGTATACCTTGCCTAGTTAAACCTCCGTACATAATTATAACATAGATAGAAGTCTGAATGATGTTATTATAAAATAATGAATTTGGCTAGAAAATCTTTTGTCAGATTTTTTTTATCAGAATAGAAAATGCCGATGTTTTTGAATTAGCTTGTCGGATTTTCATTGTTCAGCTACGAGTAAGAACCAGATTGACCGTCAGCTTTCAAAGAATAAAAACTGCATCACAATTGGTTCATTACTTTACTAGATATGACGCTACAGACAGACACTCAGATGCATCTAACATATAACACCCTTCTTTTATGTCAGGGCGCTAATAATAAATGACGGTGCAATATCCGACCGGAGAGGTGACTTAGGGATTGTGTAAAATCATCGCATCTAATTTGTCGGCGATTTTCCACGTTTCGTTTTTTTCAATGTGTTTCGACCCCTTTACCCTTGTGTGAGATCCTGTGTCGATTATGCTCGTATTCTCTGGATTGTCATAGTCGTCACATACATGCAGCACTGTCATAAGATAGTCTATCTTTTACATTTGTAACATGGTGGTCATTAAACGAGAGTGCAGAATAAAAACCGTCATGGGTTACGCTCGCATTAGAACGAAAGCTTGGAATGCCAGACCTTCCTAAGTTTAAAAAAGCTGAAAGTTTGTCTTCATATGCTCCTAACATAGGTACGGTAGCCTAGATAGAGTTTGGACTGTTGTGGCTTTGGAAAGTAGGAAGGTTCAAGGGTTCTGACCCTCAACCGTACAACTCTCCAACTGCCCAAGTAAAATCGACTGGGGACATGAAGACAATGTAAAAAAATACCATTTAATACTTGGACTTAATACTTGGACACTTAATACTAACACGAACTTGGTACTGAGAGTGAAACCTGCTACATTTCAATGCCACAACGGTCCTAACTCTCCTATATTTGCTTATACTTTACGTTCCCTACCGTGTGTGTGGTAGGAGTATTCAGGCTAACAAACTTTCAGCTTTAAGTATCATAAAATGAAGAAGGTCTAGTCATCGCATGCCCTCAGTCCACATCGTTTGCGCCACATTTAAATTGATCGCGAGCCGACGCCACAATCTAATCAATTCCTGCTAGCTTTCAGCGCCGAATTGATGCGTTAGATTGATACAAACTACGGGCGTGCGACACAGCTGTGTGCGGTTAGATTGCTTTGCTATTTCACGATTGTTATTTAATACATTGTAATAAGAGTGAGTTGTTAGCATTCAGCGAGACTATTCTGTAACGATGTTTTGAATTCACCTCAATATTTCCCTTTCTATAGTATCGTGTTAGGCATAGAGATATAAATAGAGGTGAATTTGAAACTCGCACTTAGTCATACAAAACATCTTTACAGATACCTCTCCAGTTGTGAAGTAAGTTGTTTGAATTTAGCTGACGTCGAGCAGAAGGGCGTAGAGGTGATGAATTGGTATTTGTTAAGGTTATGGAATTTCGTCACTAAGAATGAAAATGAAAATTACGTTTTTGTTTCACCAAAATTGTAGTGCCATGTTCAGAGACTGCCACGATTATTAACTATGATGGAAAAGCGCTAAACTATGTACTCGTATGGTGATTGACTAAACGCATAGCGCCACGTAATATCGCTTATCCTAATATCGTCCAGCCATAAATTCATACTAAATTAAATTTCATAAAATATGGGGCTACTTTTAGAGTCACGCTGACCGGACGCTGAATGTAGCGTAGCGCGCAGACCACCGTGTCAGCGCCGACGGTCAGCGTCTTGTCAGCGTGACTCTAAAACCAGTCTAAAGAGACTCGGAGTACTGTCGTAGGTAGCTGGCTATCACCTGCAACCGGGGAAGTACTGCTGTAATTGCTTCTTAAAATCGAAGTAGTTATTTTTTGCAAGTGAATTTGTTGCCGCGCTATTAATGGGCGCGCTATGTAGAGCTTTTTGGGGAATGTTTCACTGACGTTCGATAGTGTAATGATGATCTATAGATTATGATGTCCACATAATATCATGCTTTAAACCAGCCCCCAGTACCTATACGAGATAATAAAAGTACATTGTTAAGGTGAAGTCAATCCCTTAAATGTAAGCCACAACCCTACTAACACGAACTTAGATTTAGGTACAAATGGTACTAAATAGGGCAAGGGGGAAGTGTGTTACGACACTAACCTAATCCCGTGATATATATATACTTGCGACGGCCTATTTACCGGAACATGGGTAAAGAATCGGTAAATATTTTTACCAGACGAAAGCGGGCGGGAGTTGAAAGAATGTCCCGCACCATTAGCAAAGAGGGTGGAACGGGGTGAATGAGACGTTTGAACCCTCTGGTGACCTTGACTTACAAAATTTATCACTTTTCGCCCATTAAATGAATACGATTAGGTTGGTGGGCAGCTGGGAGCGAGGTTCGAAACGATTCGGCATACCGACATTATAGGTACTTACTTAGCGACAATGTTTGTTTTAGTTTATTTTATGATATTTTTGTTTGGTTATTTAGTTTTTATTTGTTTTTATTATTCACATCGTTCGCGTGAAATCTAGTTCAGAATCTCAATGAAACAAAGCCTATAAAATTGCTCGCTACAGACTTATTTGAATTGCTATGTATGTGAAGAACGCGTGAAGAAGTAACCGCTCAAATGGATTATTTTCACAATTTCAAGGGTTTTATTTTCTACTAGCTGCCGACGACCACATTTTAAACAATCTGTCAGTAAAAGTCTTTTTGAAATTATGAGGATACAAAAAAGGTCGCACCTATTTTTATTTTATTAATAACCCTCGCAGAAAACAATTAGAAACAGTAAAAAATTAGAAACAGTATATAAAAAATATATGTAGTAGTTTTTAAAGTGGTTTTGAGGGCTTTGTTTTTTTATTATGTGAAATTATTTGTCCTCAGTCGAATAAAAAGATAAAAAGTTCAACATTGCAACAAATACTTACCGAGTCTTACGACGAATAGGAACCGGTCGTCGCCGTCCGCCTCAACTAGGCCATCCTTGTTAGTGCCGTCTGTGTGCCGTTCCAATACGCGTTGTGCGCGAGATGTAAACATTTGGCGTCTATTGACAGCTGGCTCTTATGGGCATCGGGCACGGAATGGTTAGCTTTTGTGACTTAACGGTTTTGGGTAAACAATTACTGTACAGTGGCGTGTACTTAATAGATGCATAAATGCACTGCATACTATGCGAACCTGTTTTGAAGGAGATATTTTTTACTTTTTGTTTCTTTATAATGTGTAGATACATACTTTATGGATATATTCCAGTTTGGCGGTTCCTAAATATTAAAAAACCAATGCTCTCATCCATTTCACCCCTGTTTCCTCTTCATAATATTTTTTTTTGTAATAAGCCTTACATTTATGCCCACATTACTCTTTCGTAAAATTGAAAAATCGTGTTTTATATAATGCCTATAAATAAATATAAAATGTAGTATTTACCTAAAAAATATACATATAACACGCGGAGTAGTAGTAAGCTAAGTAGTTTAATATTTTAGGAAAGTGCTCTCGTCCATCGCGTCTTAGACTAAATTAAACCTTTCCATGCGTGATGGGGGTTGTCAAACTCTTTTTCCAATTTAAAAAAATAACTCTTTTCATTTTCTCCAAGACTTTCGAGCAATGCCAGTCACTCACGATCGGGTTTAATGTCAAGTCAGTACGACGCTTAGGGATATGGGCAATAAAAAAGTATCTAAACCATATTATTATTTATTACCCATTTCGATAATGGTAATATATCCTTAATCGTCCTGCAGACTTATAGGTACACTTGATTGAGAATGGCTGAACGATTATCCATTCTAATATAAACAAATTTAATAATTTCACAACATTCGCGTTAATATTTTGTAAACGAAATGACATCTTTTTGTATGTTGTTTACAAAAGCGTTGTTCCGACTAAACGCTGCGTTGCCCGCTGTTTACGCAATTAGTTTAATGGGTCAATGCGATACATAACTTATTGAACCAGTTACGGATATTTGTGATTCAAGTTTACTTGCAATACAACTAGTTCTAGTTCTTGCCTCCTGCGTGTGGCATGGTTAATATTAAAAATATATATTAATAAATTTTAATACGTTTTAAATAATTCATTTTTATGTCTAGTGTAGGTATATTTTATTCATGAAAATGTTATTACATACGAGCTAAAATTCTAAATTTAAGATTTGTATTTTTGACGCGAGAAAATTAGGACTATGGTCTAGAGATGTTGAAAAGCTGGTCATGCTCCATTTATATTTAAAACCAGACCTTCGTGAGTTTATATAGGTGAAAATTTGTGTGCATCTTCTCCTAACATACTTAAGTACGATAACCAACTATGGAGGGATCATGGTGGATTTGAGGGCTAAAAATAACTAAACTAAATTAGTCTAGTATAAAGCATTATCATCTTCTTTCCCTTATCAGTTCTCCGACTTAAGTGGGGTCGGTAAAATATATCAATCTTCTCCATTCGTCAACTGATTATCTCTTTTACACACTCCGATCATCTCTTCTTAGGCCTTCTTCTCCTCTTGTGTCTCCACTCCACTTGCAAATTTAATATTTATCTAGTAATATGAATTCATCGCTTCGCAATATATGTACATACCAAGTTAACCTTTTACTCCTCAATTTTTCTGTCACTGGCGCCACTTTCAGACTTCCTCTTATATACTCATTTCTTATTTTATCTCAGTATAAAGAGTAATTCATTTATTATTGATCGGGATTATATGTGGAATCAATATCCTCAGAAGATATAATAGCCCAGTGGCTTTATGACAGACCTAGGTTAATCTTAAAGTTCATGTTATCTCTAACAAACATCTTACGTGCGTGTGTATTGGACTGTGTAAAATGAATTGCCTATTAAAGCACTACGCGTTGAACGCACCCAATAAAGTGCGCGAAATACAACAATATCATTTGCAGTTGCATGTAGCAATGCGTTGCACTATTTGCGTTTTACCCTTAATATTACCTCGAGCAATTAAATTAAAATTATATATTTCGTCGTAATAATAAACCAGTACCAAGTTCAAAGGTTTGTATTTCTTTTGTTTTCCTTGACTTTATTCAAATTTTTACTGTTGATTAACATGAAAGTTGTTTTATTCAATACTTATGATATTTGATTTATTTATGTTAGGTAGGTAAATTTTGTAGTACCAACAGCGGTTTAGCGCTAGGGCACATGTTAGGTAATTTAATTTAGTACATGGCGGGCGAAGGTAAGTAAACTGTCATTGATTTCTAAAGTTGGAAAGTTAGCCCTTGACTACAATCTCACCTGATGGTTAGTGATAATGCAATCTAAGATGCAAGTGGTCTAACTTGTTAGGAGTAGGATGAAAATCCACATCCCTTTCGGTTTTACACAACATCGTACCGGAACGCTAGATAGCTTGGCGGTACGTCTTTGCCGGTAGGGTGGTAACTAGCCATGGCTGAAGCCTCTCAACAGCCAAATTTGGGTTTCACAGAGACATATATTCGATGGTTCGGACTGCGAAATTATACCTACCTAAGAGTACCTACTTACTGTGTCATTGTTTATTGTCACTTGTTATAATCTCCTGGCAACATGCAGAATCGTAATCTGCATGATTTTCTGAGTTTAAAACTGTAAACAGAATGCGGTCCTCGGACTATGTAAACTCAATACCTCACAGCGCCTGGTCTAATAGGGTCTCGGCATTCGTCTACAATCTACATCTTTAATGACCACTCTACCCACCTATTCGCGAAAATTTTATTCGCACCACATAGCGTGAAAGTTGTATATAAAACCACATGTTTTTTCCACTACACCGATTTACAAATTGCAAGTTCGTGTATGATTTCAATTATTGTTGTTGTAAAACTGCGCGGTTTTTTCACATTGGGCTAGTTAGTATAATAAGTATAAGGAAAAAGCACGAAAAAATATCAACTGATTTTGTTTTTATTTTCGCGTTATAGGTACCTGTCATAGATTGCATAGACGCTTAACGCGTTTCTAGAAATAATTTATTAGTATAAAATGGTAAAATTACCACGAATCATCTTACGCCGGCCACACGCGGTCAAGTTTATCGTCAACTCTGCAGCTCGCTTAGGGATGTGGGCAGTGAAAAATAGTGTTGTAAAAATTTATTATTATAAAAACAAAAACCTAACTGCTTAAGCGTAATGAACTGAAAGGAGAAAAACAAGTATCACAATGTAAACTAACTAAATACTTTATAGTGCCGCATGCGGTGACAAACATAGTTTTGGTACCTAGATTATTAGAAGTATATTTGTTCCGGCCTGCAGTTTTCCATTTACGGGCGCCATTTTGAAAATTGATATAGCATATGTCTGACGAATTCAGTGAAATGTCATATGTCATAAAACGTCCAGCCCTATAGGCTGTAGGCTGTAAGACGTCCCAAAGATATGGACATACAGAGTGGCGTGCACAAGGTTCTTCACAAGGGTAAGTAAGTAAATAGAAATTGTACAAAACAAAAAAATCCTCTACAAATACAGGTTCGTAATGCGTGCTCAGGGTAGGCAGAGCATTTATGCATCTATGTAGTGCACGCCAGTGGACATATATATCCACATACATACGTTCGAAACGTGCAGACTTGCGATATACTTGACCGTGTGTGGCTGGCGTTATGAATCGTGCGTAGATACGAGTAGGTATTTACTTAACTACTGGTTTTTTGGGGAATCCCGCCACTTCAGATAACATCTCACCTCGACAATGTTATTTATCATTCATTCATTTGGTTTCTCAAATGTGGGTGAATTGGATCGGGCGGTGATTAATGGGCTTTTTTGTGTGAGTAATTAAACCTGTGTTAGATATTGCTTTTTTTTTACTATTTCTAAATGAATATCTAGTGGCTTTTTCTTTTCACATAGTATAGAATAATATATCAGATATACAACCTATCAGCGAGGCCTTTTTAATGTAGTTATTTCAAACATCTCAATCGTTTAAAATCATGAAGTTTTCTGTTTATGGTATAAATACTTGTTGTTTGCAATGAATTATAATTTCTGATTTTTATCGAAATTTAAAAAAATACAGTAGGTATTACTTTGCTGTAGTTGTTTTTCACTATCTTGTCTTTGGAGGGGAATATTTATAACTAACTTCAAAAAAAGGAGGAGGTTCTCAATTCGTCAAAATATATATTTTTTCGCGATCATCAAGGCATGAGTTACCGGCACTAATTTGCCGGCATGGTTTAAGTAGGTACAGTAGTTGTCAGTAATGCTAGCCACAAACGGTCAATTATTCTCACGTTTCTGTAGCACTCACAACTTTAATTGATCGTGTGTTGGTCACTGCGTACATGACGGCTCGACTTTAGCCGCGTGCCGTTTTCACTGCAGAAACGTGAGAATAATTGACCGTTTGTGGCTAGCATTAGGCGCACATCACGTGATCATTTCCACGGAATGTCGGCCTACCGTTGGTCGGCGGCGCCGGTACGTGGCTCGCCGCACATTGCCGCCCGCAACACCGCATTCTGCGCAACACGCACCGCACGACATCGATACAATGTAGCCTATGTGTGCACATACTAATTATTGTGTTCAACCACGTTGTATGTGATTGACGATGTAAAATACACTTTATTTGTATCACCGTAAAGTCTATTTTTAAATAGGAGTTGAGATGTGTTGCATGCTTAGGTATTATTGAATTTTTTCCGTTGATGAAGATGAACTTTTGGTGACTGGATTGGTGTTACAATGTTTTTGTTTTTCTTTTTGCATATTACTCATTCATTCATCATCATTATCAACCCATATACGGCTCACTACTGAGCTCGAGTCTCCTCTCAGAATGAGAGGGGTTAGGCCAATAGTCCACCACGCTGGCCCAATGCGGATTGGCAGACTTCACACACGCAGAGAATTGAGAAAATTCTCTGGTATGCAGGTTTCCTCACGATGTTTTTCCTCACTTAAAATGCAAAAAAGTTGGAGATGCATGCCCTGGACCGGATTCGAACCCACACCGTCCGGAATCGGAGGCAGAGGTCATACCCACTGAGCTATCACGGCTTATGCATATTATTGGTTGTGGTTAAATCCTTAGCATAACAAATGTTATGAAACAGTCATATTTCATTAAATACTTACAAATTAACCCTGGAGTTGGCTACGCGGCATTGAGTGTATGTAGGAATATATCTAGAATAGATATTCTACGGCAAATTCTTTTACCTTTCCTCTAAGTAACGATGCATGGCCATAATATAGTGGGACGTATGATGATTTGAACCTTTAAACCATTGAGGTATATTTTTCGAGGTTGTTCATATAAATCTCAATATTATATCCTAATGGATATCGGATGCAATCGAAATCGATTCCCAGAGTATGGCTCATTATGTAGAGTGGGGCGAAATTCAGAAAATTACAATCGATTCACCTGTTGCGAGAGTCGACTCAACCTACGGAGGTATCGATTCGTGGAAGCGTGATTCATCTCACTGGGTCTTCCGGTCCAGCGGTTTTATTATATTTGCCCGTATATTATATTGGGTATTGCGAACCATCAGTGGGTCACTGTTTTATCAATTAGGGACCCGATTTTGGGACACTGTGATAACGGGATTGGACGTTCTTGGGATTGTATGCTGTATTGTTACGTACAGTAAAGACTATTGTTGTTACTTACTTGTGATTGAAGACGTATTTTAGAGCATGCTAAAATAAGAACAGGATAATAATTATAATATGATCAGTGGCGTGCATGAGGTTGTCGATCAGGGTATGCACCAGATAGAAAAATTAACCGAACTGTAAAAATCTTCATTTAATAAGCATTATTAAAACAACTCCTAGGGTATGCAATACTTAAATGCATATATAAAGTGCACGAAACCGAATATGATGTAGTGAAACGCGTATACTTTGTATATTTAAACATGGAAAAGCCTTCTTATTATATATAGCATATTTTAACGGCACACTTCAGGCAGGGACAGACGTCCCTCCATATAGGAGAGGGTATATGGAACTTCGATTCTCCACACTGTGCCAAAGCGGGTATGCGGGCTATCATATTTTGTAAATGTAGTTAAATGTTCGACACATTTACCTTAAACCAGAACTTCAATTTGTACTTTGAACTTCAAGTTCAATTTGTACGAAAAATTAGACGAAGAATTTGAAGGTTCGATGTCCGTCTGGCCTATTGTCCTTTTCAATAAAAAACGTATTATCAAAATAATGTAGCAAAACCCATTGTGCTAAATATAGATAAGTACATTAAAAAATATATAGGTAATCGTTAAACTGAACCTGTTCGGTTGTTTGGCGGTAAAAAAAAAATTTGTTTCCCAAATTATCCTTGATCCCGATAGTCTTGTTATCAATGCGTAGTCATGTCCGAGCTCACGATTTGTGCCGAGTGCGAGGTGGGAAAGTAAAGACCTCGGCCTGCGCTGCGGCTGCCCTTGACAGAGCTGGTTGTGACTTGCGCGCCGCCCGCGCGTTACCAAACTGCTTTGAATGTTTCGATATCGTTTGTTGTTGTGAGGCGAAATACCAGTTGGGTATGTGGTATTATAAGACTTACTGTTTTTATGAAGTGCTGGGATATATCTACGAGTACTAGTAGGTGTTTATACAAACTATTGAATTGTTTGGCCGTAATTTAACTAGGCAACCTATTTGCAATAAGTCTAGAAAGAAGAAGAAAGAAAATACACTTTATTGTACACACAGAAACATACAATACAATGAATACAAAAAAAAATACAAGAAATGCGCAGTAGGCTACCAAAGTGAATATTATTTATGACTAACGGATCCGGTCAAGCTTCGCTTTGACTTACTCGTATTGCACTTCTTCCTTATCCCTACCCTACCCTACTCTACCCTACCTCTACCCTAGGATGTAGGAGGATTTGGAGGAGGCTTTTGTCCTAAAGGACATTCAGACAAATTCTGAATAAAGGCTTTTAATATTATTATTGTTATGTTTGTCTTGAAAACATACTGCGCCTATACCACTTTACCGCTGACCTGCACTGAGGCAGCGTGTTGGGCTTAAACTCCTGTTTTCGTACAGATATAACACACGTGATAATAACTAAGAGCAGTGATAGCCCAGTAGATATGACCTCTGCCTCCGATTCCGAAGGGTGTGGGTTCCAATCCGGTCCGGGGCATGCACCTTCAACTTTTCAGTTGTGTGCATTTTAAGAAGGTGTCTCAAACGGTGAAGGAAAAACATCGTGAGGTAACCTTCATACCAGAGAATTTCCTCAATTCTCAATTCAATGTGTGAAGTCTGCCAATCCGCATTGAGCTAGCGTGATTGACTATTGGCCTAACCATTCTGAGAGGAGACACGAGCTCAGCAGTGAGCCGAATATGGATTGATAATGATGTTGATAGTAACTAACCAGCGAGAGGCATACGCAATTTTAATAGGCTAATAATACAATGATGGTGAATCAACAATGTATCATAAGTATCTCTTATCACACGTCAGTCATGTTGGTATTATGCGAGCACGGTCATAGACTTTAGAATAAATTGTTTCAATTATAGATTTTCAAACATTCATCACGTTTCAGTGAGTCATCGTGAGTTTTAGATTCACATGCGCTTGTTTAATGTGTATTATTATGCATATGAGTTATGTTATGTATACTTATAAATCAATGATGTTCAACTAATTGTTATTTTAATTGATTGTTAGCGAAGTTCACAATTTATTATTCATTTAACCGAAATTCTGACGAAGCTTACAAGTTATTCATTCATTATTTTTAACCGACTTCCTTATTGTAAACTTTTGTTGTTTTGTGGCTGTTTAGAACTTTTTGTATGTAGGCTTAATAATTCTGATAATGTTTTCTATACAAAAAGAGGTAAAGTTTTGGGTTGTACGAAGTAATGTGTACGGAACGGAAAATGGGTACGGAACAGATTTTATAAATTCTTGTACCTAGGCTATTATTTACATAGGCTATTATTTTACACACAAAGATAGCGTGTAGTCGCCGATTTTTTATGTGCCCCGAAATCGGAGCACTTGACGCCTCGCTACGCTACGATAAGTACGCTTGTGTGCGTGCGTGTAGGGTAATTAGCTTAGCTCTTAAACTCACATAATAACAGAAGTGGCTTACTTTTGGAGTGAAAAATTTGTAGGTTTTGCGGGTCTATAGGTTATTAGTCTAAGTTACTAATGAAAATCCGTGATAGCCCAGTGGATATGACCTTTGCCTCCAATTCCGGAGGGTGTGGGTTCGAATCCGGTCCGGGGCATGCACCTCCAATTTTTCAGTTGTGTGCATTTTAAGAAATTAAATATCACGTGTCTCAAACAGTGAAGGATATCATCGTGAGGAAACCTGCACACCAGGGAATTTTCTTAATTCTCTGCGTGTGTGAATTCTGCCAATCCGCATTGGGCCAGCGTGCGTGGTGGACTATTGGCCTAACCCCTCTCATTCTGAGAGGAGACTCGAGCTCAGCAGTGAGCCGTATATGGGTTGATAACGACGACTAATGAAAAAAAAAACTAAATCATCGTCTATGAAAATGCTTCTCAGCCCATAGTTCACTTTAAACATGTTCTACAATGCGTCGCTCGTCGACCTGAGGCAATAGGTGCTAAGGCCTGCGTGACTATAATTTTACTGACAACTACCCTTCAGATGTGCCGCTTGGCGGCAGAAATAAGTATTAGTTGTAGATACTTCTTTGTCGCAAAAATAATCTTAGTTCAATTAATTTTCAACTCGCTACAATACACAATGCAATTTGCGTGATGCAAACGCACTATTGCGTTTTTGCCGACCTTATCACATTAAAATTTACAATAGTAGCCGGCAAGAGTCTTGTTATTTTCTAACGCAAAATTGATCTAGAGTGCGTTCACGATCCGAAAATGACTTTGTCCAAGGTGGAACGCGCTTGCCTAAAATATGTATTTATATTAGAGATGGAAGAATGGAAAAAGTAGGGTCTTTCTTACTTTATGGTAGTTTAACTTCCCAACTCCGGGCTGAGAATTTGTATTGAAAGTTTCTTAAAAGAAAGTTGAGCTCAGATTCTCTTAGCCCGACTCAGGCATCGAACTCAGGGCACGTAGGTAACCACTGGACTATAGTTATTCTCGGTAGTCAGGTAAAAAGTTGTACCTTCACCAAATTAAACTTGAAATGACAACGCAAAACGCAGTGTACCTGCTCGGGATATAAATAATATTATTATCATTATCTTCGTACCGAAGTTTGGTATACTCAGCTCACTGCTGAGGGGTAAGGCCCATAGTCCAACACGCTGGCCCAATGCACATTGGCAGACTTCACACACGTAGAGAATTAAGAAAATTCTCAGGTATGCAGGTTTCCTCACTATGTTTATCCTTCACCGTTTGAGACAGTTGATATTTAATCTCTTAAAATGCACATAATTGACCAGATGTGCATGAACGGAGGTGCATGTCCCGGACTTGATTCGAATTTACGCCCTTCGTAATCGGAGGCAGAGGTCATTTCCAGTGGGCTATCACCGTCTTGCAGTGCGTTAGTAGCTCGTTGCTTGTTTACGTTTCGTTTCGTTTATAGTTAGTCGTATTGAACTCGTTTAAAAGTCATTAATGCTTTTTAAAGAAATAGATGTCACGTAGGTGGGCATGTGTCTCGCTGGTGATTCACCGGCGCCTCGCCGTCTGCCGGCCGTCTGATCGACGCCGACGTTATTATAATGCGCCGATAATAATTGCTCGTCGAGATTAAAGTGTCGTCCCTTGCTCGTGATAACGTCACTGGGCCGTCGGTGCTTCGGCGCCGTATCAGTGTGACGGCCGCTCTCGATCTGAACTAAAAGTCTGAGATTAACAAGGGTTTCATTGACACTTGTCATTCTCTGAAAGCTTAACTCGATGGTTTTTAGAAGGGCTATTATTGAAAAGTTGTAGTACTGAAGTATCTACTACTGAAATCGTTATCAGGGAAACCTTTGTTTGGATTGCATAAAAAAGCTAAAGTCAGTCAGCTGGACAAATTCGCTATTACTGTCTCTGGCTGCAGTTATACGAGTAGGTATGGTTATGTTAACGGAGCAGGATTGTAAGAATTTCTGCAAGAGATTCCGCTGCAACTTAAGCTGACAACATTATATTAAAATATGTTAGCTATTAAACAAAAAAAAAAACAGGAAGGGAGTGTAATCACAAACTCCGTGACATGACATTTTTTTGTATTAGATAACAACAGAGAACATTATTGTTTTGATTTTGAACTCCGAATAGACAGGGGGACTTCTTGAAGAAGTGCGTACAGCCTGTTGCTTAGAATCCGCTTCACGCGAAACTGAGTTACTGAGTCTGCTGAGATCACGGAGAAGGGGGCGGGTTGTGTCACGCAACGGTGACATAACTACTTAAGTTCAAATCGACCTACATAAAAGCCGCCATACCACTTTCGTCGTCGCAAATCACCGCAGCGGCCTCGGTCAATGCGCTGCGTGCGCGTCGCATGCAGTATGCACATATACGGCGAAGCGCACTGAGAATTCGCAGGCTGTGTGTAGGTACCCCACTGTACGTGTATTCCGCTCACGTGCCGGAAAACGAAAGTGATCCGTCTCTCTTCCCGATTGATGCACGGCCCGCCTAAGCCCTCGTTAACTGTATTATTCAAATTGTGTGTGCGAAGTGCGCCCGCCGGTCGGATCGATCACACACGGAAACATTCGTCGCTTGCACTCTCGAATACAATTTAATTCAAGTGCACCCGGCTCCCATCCCACCGGCGGTTTGTTTGCGCCCGAAAAGCGAACGCACCCCGCACCGGTCCGCCGTCTGCCAACCTTGATACTAGTGCTTGTTGGAAGGCGTTTTACGACCCGATAAAAGTCTCCACCGATTGTATGTTATCTGCGATGCTTATCCAGTTTAATGTGGGACGATTGTCGTTACGCTGAACGTTATCACTGTCGTTATGTTTTGGAAGCCATTAGTAATTTGTTGATGGGTGTTCTTTAGCAAACTTTGTTATATTTTTAATAACATAATAATGTTCATGAGCTTGCAAAGAACGGTTTATTACCCCTTTCTTTGCATGCTTATCAATCTAACGTTACGTCATTACTCACTAAACAGGAGTTGTACGATTTAGCAATCGAAGAAACTATGCAGGATAATACGGTGTAAATTTAAAGTAAATCATATGTTTCTTGCTTTCTTCGACAATTTACAAGGAACATCAAAATTTTAACGAAGGAAGCAAGTTTTTGACCAAAGCTTGAGTAATATTTTTATTTAATTTTTACTGCAACGTTGACATTGCTTACAGAAACTATCATCATCATATTCATCCTCATCATAGTTAGTGATTGTTACGTTATCACCGTAAGTCCGCCAGCCCTCATTGGAGCAGGCTTTAAGGACCAAATGCCCTCTAATAAGGAAAGTCTGGTTCTCCACAAATAAACTCATCGGTTGATGTGTTATTGTTCCAGGTACCCAGAACGTACCGATGCCGCCGCGGCCGTCGTCGTCGTTGTCGGACGGTGGCGGGCCCGCCGCGCCGGGCCGCCCGGGCTCTGGCGCAGGCCCCCCGCCGTCGGGCGCACCGCCGCCGGGCGCCATGCTACCGCAGCCCTACCCGCACCACGGGCCGCCCTACAAGCCGGCGCCCTACCCGCCGCAGCAGTACGCGTACCCGCCACGGAACCATCACCCCTACCCCTACGGCGGCTACAGGCCTACGCCGCCGCCGCACCCATCACAACACTACCCACCGCTCAAGGTACGTGTTATTAAACTTGGGTCACGTCTAGTTTCTGAACAAAAAGAGACCAAATGTGTTGTCCATACCAATTGGTCGCATGTGAGACACAGAAAATGGAATGGAATGAAATGGAATGGAGAAAATGGAAGTTCTCGCCAACATCTGATGCAATGTTGAATCTGAACCATAAGCCTCAATAGCTCCGGGGTAAAGGGTCGGACTCAGCGCCAAGAAGTGGTGGTTCGATCTCCACCCGCTGGACTGTTGTCGTACCCACTCCTAACACTTTAGTGGTAACATTTTCCGACTATTTGGTAATGTGAATATAGGTCATATTTAAAAAGAGACTAAAGTAGAATCCTTATCAGTGAAAAATGTATCCATCAATCTTTAATATCACTGGCTTGGTTTTTCTTACAACCACTTAGTGTCCCTGCACACGAAACCCACGCACCCACAGCCACAAATCCTTGCCACTGACCTCTTTTCCTTAGCTACGCCACTTCTAGCTTTAGGTGACGGCGTTTCTGACTGTGACGTGCGATGACACTTGCATTTACACCTATGTTACATTCCTCGTGACCGCGGTGTTGCAGCAAGCGGGGCGGCACATGGGCCCGCCCGGCGAGGCGATGCCGCCGCCCACGGCGCCCGGCGAGTCGCACGACAACGGGCCCGCCGCGCCCGCCACCGCGCTCGTCACCACCGGGCCCGACGGCGCGCCGCTCGACGAGGGCAGCCAGCAGAGCACGCTCAGCAACGCGTCCGCCGGTGAGACACTGACCTTATATCTACCTATACTCGTTTAAATGTATGTAGCAACCCACACTGAGATAAATAAGCTAGCTTGCAATTTACTAATTACTACGGATGCAGCATACGTAACAAAGATATTGTATACAGCATACTGTAACGTTTAGAAGCAACACCATGCTCTTTAGGTAGCTTGAGAGAGAACCACAGAACTGCAGTTCATCTCACGTCCATATTTTAGCATCAAGCAATAGGCCCACACATGATGGTATGTGGAAAACCATCATTAATCAATAAATAGGTCAGAACGTCGCAAGGGATGCCAGTAACACGTCCTATGAAGTGTGTGTGCCGGGTGGGGTTAGTTCAAAATGCGAAAATGCATCGTCACTTACTACCATAGCATGATTGCAGCCAAGCACTTGCCAAGACTCCGCGCCACAAAAGAACTCCCGCGGCTAAAACCCGAACTAAAATTGATAGCGCCTTACACAAATGACAATAACACTGCCATTCCCAAATGACAATGAGCTCCATTAAGACATTAGCGCCGCGGCTACGGGACTTGTTTCTTTTTTTTCTGACTGTTTAAGTGCCGTAGGCTCCTTATGGGACCAGCGGCGTCACCGGGGGGTTTGGGCGAGCGCAGAAGCATCGCCTGATGCAGAGTAAATGGACGGAACGACTCTCTAAGGGCGTCTCCTCTGAGACTCGGACCTCGGCTTAGAGGGTCGTTCGCGAAGGGTGTTTTGGCCTGCGAGATCGTGAGTTAAAAAGCCCACGTCTGGGTGACGTCAGATATCGGAGTGGACTAATTTCGTGACGCGGTGTATATAAAGTGTAAAACAAATGGTTTTTATGCAAGTAGTGTAACAGTGTCTGTGCGTCGTGTTCCAGCGTCAGGCGAGGAGCCGTGCGGCACGCCGAAGAGTTCGCGCAAAGAGTACGGGCCGGGCAGCGCGGCACCGTCGCCGTCGCCGGGCGGCGCGTCGCACTCGTCGGCGCACGACGACTACGACGCCGCGCCCTCGCCCTGGCCGCGCCCGCCCTCTAGTCCCGTGAGTCGCGACACCCGCGCCATCGCAGCGGCGATACGACACAACAAACACACACACACACTCCCACACATCACTGACAATATTATTGGCAATAAAATAATATCATCAATATTATTGACAGGATATAGGGTATGGTTTGACGCACACTATACCACGACAGAAGTTGTACGTTGTACCCCAGCACTATGGTATTACATTATGTTAAGGAATAAAAATGATGCCTTACTCTACATATTGCCAAAAGTATTGTTTCCATTGTCAGTAATGGAAATTACCCGAAATTCATCTGTACAATGTGCGTCTGTAAAATCTGTGTATAGTTGAACTCAGCCGCCGCAAAAGGACCAGGACTTTATAAGAGACCTATCATCTTGTATATTATCTGGTCTAATGGGGGGTTAGTTAGTATTGTGAAAAAATTACTATTATCAGTTAATGATAAAGACGGGAACAACAGCTTAACAAACTCTTGCTAGTTTCACCTTAAAATTCACTAGATCCATTAGTATAATTTTAAGAACAAGACTTCATTATAAACGAAACAACATATTTTCTTCAACTTTGATCTCATTATGGGGCATTAAGAATGTTTTTTGCGAACTTCTACTATCAAATGAGACTTGTATGATCTTCTAGTTTTCTACTGTATTAGATACACATCTCTCCTTGTAAATATGCAAAAAAAAATCTTAATCTTATCAAGGTCTATGTAAAAAAAATACTATATTTGGTTTATGTCATTAAGGTAACTTTATGGAATCTTAGAATAAAATTGCAACTCACTTCCCATGCACACACAATAATTAAAATATTATGTACTTTGAATGTGTATCCCTTTAGATTGTCACTTGTAAAGGCTTACACGTTGTTTTGTCAATAATATCCTACACATTTTACTGTTTCATGTCGGGTGTACCAAAATAAAAAAAAACAACCTTGAATTTGTTTTTGCAAAATTTTTTATTTATTCCGATTGGAGCAAAAATTCAAGTAAAGACTCTAATTTTAATTTATTTAGTACTAAAATCTATGACAAAATAAATTATTTTAACCTATCGCGTACACATACATTGTAATTGCATTACTTATAGTCTCTTGATAATAAGAAAGGCAAGGTGTCATTTTCAATGTATTGCTGTTCCTGAACACTAAGGACAATATGATTTGCCAAAAATAGCTGTCCTTTCAAACATACATATTTAATAAAAGAAACTTAAGTTAACTTAACTCAATAAGACTTATCATAAACAAAAAGTCGTAACATATGCTACATTTTTTGTTTTAATTTTGGTACACCCGATTGGAAAAAAAGGTTTACTTTTAATACCCCCCTGTACCTTGTAACGCTAACCAATCTGTGTAGGAAGGGGAAGCATTGCATTATGTCATGTATTTCAGGTGTTTAACAGTCACATACCGCAGGAGTCCTACAGATCAAAGGTTTATATCCAACTCAATGCTCACTAAGCATGTTGTAGCGCTCGAACTTTTAATCTAACTCGTTTGAATGCATGGCGATCTCTTTCTGTGTGCTGTGCTGCTTCATCTGCGTATTTAAAGCCTGTTTATAGGTCCCAGACCCTATGATAGGTCGTGGACCTTTGTGGGACCACATCTAAACCCAATAAAAGAAAGCCTCAATAACTCAACGGCAAGGAGTGAACTTATCGCTGAAAGGTCGTGGTTCGATCCCCGCCCGTTGGACTATTCCGTTTTTGTCGTACCCCCTAACACAGTCTTTTGCGACTATTTGAATATTGGTCATATTTAAAACATGTAGCAAATATTCTTGAAAACGAAAACACGCTTTTCGCTTAGTTCGATAAGAAAAGGCAATACTGGTGAAAGTATTTTTTTAATGCAGCCAGAGCTTTTTAATGGCTGTTATTTCTTGGTGCCAGATTTCTTGTTAATTTGCTTGAAATAACAAAAATCCCACATTAACACACATTTAACTTAATGGCCAAAGAACATAACGCATATTGTACTGACTGTTGTAAAAAACAGTTACCTAAGTAAGCCGTATTACAGACGTACAGTTTCAACGGCAAAAATTTAATCTTACGTGTGTAGTGTCCATCAGTTTTGACTGTACAGTTTTTTTCTAATTATCTTGATTGAAATTTCAATTACATAAAACTGTACTATGTTTATGCTACGTAAGTAAATTTTAAAACTGTCAGTATAATATGCGTTATGTTCTTTGGTCATAAAGTTAAATATAATAACGCGTTATTTGTCCCTCATTATTGTGTAAACATTGTAGTAGAGTCCGTCATGACTAGTGTCAGTATACCTAATATGCGTAATGTTCTTTGTTTATAAACTTAAATAATAACGCGTTACTTGTCCTTCATTATTGTGTAAACATTGAACGCAGATGAAGCAGTTAGTAGTCTTGGTTTATGCACGTTTTTTTTAAATTTAATTTATTAACCATGCAAAGATCTCCTAATTCCCTGTAGAAGATATGTAGTCTAATGCACAATTTTAAATACATAATTGTATTGCTTTTTAGCTTCTAACTTTTGACGCCAGTTATTTTTTTCGGTGTTGGTCGTTTTTTTGTTAATCTTAGAAAACAAGATTTAGAAAAGTAACATTACATATTTTTATTTGCTTATAATAATTTAGTTATATTTTTCCATCTAGTATAGTAAGTTAGTGTAATTGTTAATCTATGATATGAGTTATAGTCGTTTTCAATAACACATGGAATGTTTATCTGTCAATGAGTTGTTAGCAGCAGTTATCTGTCAAAAGCCATACAATAAGTTCATCTGTTATTTTGTATATAACACGAGTATGTTGGATATAATAGCATACAAGATAGTGGTTAGAATGCTATAAAAATAATCGGTAGCAGTACATTTTTCCATAATTTTTTCTAGTTTTCGAAGCGTTTGCGATCGTAGAAAGAGATTGACACTTGGCTACAGGAGCTGACCTTGACATTGAATTCGCTCTTGAAATGTATGCGTCTCGGGACGCTCGACAAATGTGTAACTTAAACCGCCTGCTGTATGCGTGAGAGAAAGGGAAGCCAGACGCGTTACGTTACGAAGCGGCTTATCCCTCCATAAGAAGTCATCACTTCAAAAACTATATTTATTTTTGATCCTTGCCATGCTAGTACAAAATAACAATGTGGCCTTACAACTTATTAACGGTTTACAGACAGTGTTGTTATTGAAAACGGCTTTCGCAACTGTTTTTGTGGAATGCTATATATCCAGTAAGTTTTAATGATCAAGGGCAAGGCATGTTCTGATTTAAAATTAATTAAAAAATTAAATATTTTAAAATTGCCCTTGTTCGATGTGTTCTCCTCATTTTTTATAATTTTTTTAATATTCCACTGCAAGTTCATTATATTGAAAATCTCATCAGCATTATTAGATGTTTGTAGTGAAAGAATTTCTACTGTAGATGTTACCGTTTATTTTTTTGACTTTTATTACCGCCGCACCACGTTCGTTGCTGTTTTGTAAAGGCGTCCGGGAAGTTCGTTTGGCTTTGGATGTTATGGTGTATAGAAAAGCGTTCAACGTTGCGTTGGTAGGTAGAACTGAGTGAACTGACGCTGGTTCAGATTATACACACAAACGCACATGGTCTATCATCTTATCACTACATCCTAAGCCAAACAGCTACCGGACTTCCTTGAATTGATTGATTACTATTTAACCGAAAGTGCGTTTGAATCATGTCTTCGAGAACAGCGTGTTCTGCTGGTACTCTATTAGCATGCGTCAACTATATATCACGTGACGAGGAAAGGACATATTGTCGACACAAATAACGCGGTGGTATCGAATCCATAATTTTTGGTGCCGCTGCTGTTGTGCGACAATGCGTTTTTTTCTCTTCCCGAAAATGTCCCTATATGTGTAAACACAGCTGGCGACAGCGCGTGTATGATGTGTGTGTTGTTGACCCAGAAGTCGGACTCGCTGGGCAAGCTGTACGAGATGGACGACGCGCCCGAGCGCCGCAGCTGGGTGGAGCGGCTGCTGGCGTTCATGGAGGACCGGCGCACGCCCATCGCCGCCTGCCCCACCATCAGCAAGCAGCCGCTGGACCTCTACCGGCTCTACCTGCTGGTGCGCGACCGCGGCGGGTTCGTTGAGGTGAGCTGACTACACCGCACTGACTTAGTCGCTGTGGACCTCGTAAGAAGGCTCAAAGTCGTTCACAACTTTCTTACATAGGTAAGAAAGTCGTGAAGCTGAAGTGGCAATGGACGGAATCCTAAGCGCCGATAGACGTTGGGGTCCAATTCCGGCCCTGGAATGGTAACTGTCGCTGGATGCTGGCGGCTCGAGATAGTTGTGTCTGGGAGTCTGCAAGAGCAATGAACGTCCATCGGCTGAAAATGATGATAAAACGTAAAGGCGAGACAGAAAATACTGTGGTTTTTTTTTTGAAAAATCTATACATGCAATGTAGGTCCCAAAGATGATGGCGTGTTTGAATAACAAACGAACCCTAGAATAAATAAAGTTTAAAAATAAAAGCAAAACAATTGCATAGTAAAATTATACAGTGGAGCAAAACGCAAAGATAAAATCAGTAAGCCAGCGGTATAATAATTATTTCTACAATAGCGGCAATTTATGGCGATATTATTTCTAAACCATGGCCGCGCTAACGTCGGGGCAGTAAAAACCTCATGGCGTTCTCCATACAAGCGAAACACCAATAGACTTCAACTCGGATTTATGTTAGCGCGCAGGCGACCGGCTTTATGTGAATAACCATAAAGTACGGCGCTTTAACGATACTTAATAAATTTTTATCATTAGCCCGTTTCCATGCTGAGTTTTCCGCATGTACGAACATTGTTGTGAGACGTTAGACGTTACACAGTAGGACGACGACTGTAGTCTAAAACGGACGTGTTTGACAAGTGTTCGTATCAAAATAGACGGTAAGGTTCTTCGTATTTGACTTTTTGTTTTTTGACACGCCTTTTAGGCGGATTTCCTTTTGGTCTTGGTGTATTTTAATTCATCTTACTATCAGAATCAGAGGGATTAGGCCTTACCACGCTGACCCAATGCGGGTTGAGAGACTTCCCACATAAGGACATTCTCAGATATGCAGGGTTACTCATGATGTTTTAATTCACTGTATGTACTATTTAATTTCTTTAATAACAATTAAATAATATATTTTTTTTAAATGCACATAACTGAAACTACGCCCTCTAAATCGACGACAGAGGTTATGCCCACTGTGGCCTGGACTGAACTATCACGGCTCTTGCCTTCATCATATCAGCTTGATGGACTGCATCCTGGAGATTCGCTTGATGTCGTCGAGCAACAATGCGCTTTCTTGTGCGGGGTCGCCATTTCAGCGCTTTGGGCTGAATGGGTTCTTTTGGCTCTTGCCTTGCAATGTTTGGAATACCGATTTTAATAATTATTAATCTCTTTCAAGGTGACGAAAAACAAAACGTGGAAAGACATCGCGGGCTTGCTCGGCATCGGCGCGTCATCGTCAGCGGCGTACACGTTACGGAAGCACTACACCAAGAACCTGCTGGCGTACGAGTGCCACTTCGACCGCGGCGGGATCGACCCGCAACCCATCATCAACCAGGTGGAAGCGTCCACGAAGAAGAAGAGTGGCAAGTCCAATAGTACGTCTAATGCAGGTGAGGCTTTTGTTTGATGTTGTTTTATTGCTTGTCTAACCTAACATACGACTTACAGGATTATCCTGTGAGACAAACATCTTAGCAATCCATGGAATATCCGTGCGCGTGCCAGGTCCATCGCGTGGCAGAGAGTAAATCTCCGAGCAGAGTCCCGGACTTGTGACCAATGGGCGTAGGGTTAAGGAATTTCTTGATAATCGATTAACATTCCCCTTGAGCTTGTTTTTGGTTAGTGGGAGGCTTCGGCCGTTTCTAGTTACATTCTATCGGCAAAGACGTACCGCCAAGTGATTTAGCCTTTCAATATGATGTCGTATAGAAATCGAAAGGGGTGCGCATTTTCATCCTACTCCTATTAAGTTAGCCCACTTGCATCTTAGATTGCATCATCACTTAGACTTACCATCAGGCGAGATTGTGGTCAAGGGCTAAATTGAAAAGAATAAAAAATGAAACAAGTCCTGTGAATTATTTTTACAAGTACGTTTATAGGGTATTACAAAAACAAGTTGCAATGTTTTGATTTTCCCGCATATAAAATAATATTATTATAAAATTTCCCGCAATATAAACGGTGAAATGGAAGATCCCTTAGAATTGTTGCAAATTGTATTATATAAATAAAATGTGTATTTGTTTGTATCAGGGTCATCAAATTCACAAGAGCAGTTCGGGGCGGGCGGCGCGGCGCAGGGCGGCGCCCCCATGGACGGCTACCCCGCGCACTACGCGCCCTACCCGCCGCAACCCAACCAGCCGCAAGGTATAGCGACAGACTACCTCTGATACCACTACCCCACACTACACCACTACCTCACACTACACTAAACTTGCAATGTACACATAATTTATAACAATTATAAAGCTAGAGATAATTTTTACTTTATACATCCATTTCTATTCACCATCATGATAGCCGATGTTCTCTTGAGGATACGGGGATAGAATATGCCATTCAAAAATAACCTGGCCTTGTACTGCTAAAATATTTTTTTATATTGGTTCAGTAGATTCCCCTTCACACACTTCACAGATTCATATGCTTCCTTTCAAGAAAAAACTCTAGTATCACGAGTAAATACAGGAGTGAATAAGAAACAAATATACCGTTACTGGGTTACTTTTCGCTCACTCGCTCGCTTTCAATTTGCCATTTTCATCTCACTTTTTTTGTGTTTTCTTTGCATAGAACAATTTCAAAACATGAAGATGGAAAACTTAAAATTATTGTGAATGTACTGTACAAAATTAAACATACAAATACTATTACAATCAATACTACCTGATACATCTACAAAAAATACTGTATACTGCCACATTTATATTGTTTGTACATAATTATCTAGATTCTAATGTTATTTGAAAATAGTGCAAATAGATGGGTTTACTAAAAAGCACTAGACTAGTGTAAAACAGTGCACGGTCTGTTACTACCGCTGTAAATGAGCCTAAATAGATCTAGTGTTAGAAAAACTGCTTCCGTTCTGTTGACGGTACATACATCAACGCTCGGTGCTTGTTTTTCCACATTGACGCCGTCCTAACTAACTTGTTTGAATTGTTATTATTATTATTCAAAATCATCAGCTAATTTATTAAACTTCGAAATCGGAGCAAAGAAGACGTGGACACTAATATGTTTTTTTAAATATTCGCCTCCGCAGTACAAGTGTGAGTGTGACCACAGAGGGATCACGAGTAGAGTTTATTAGTACTACGTACAGCTTTTTCTGACAAACGGTTCAGTGAAGCATTACCGTCTAGCAGTATCTAAGGCTTACTCGTAACGCTTGGGCCTGTTGACACATTAAAAAAGAACAAGAATGTATCTGCCTCCCGCTCCTGTCATCATGTGCCTAGTGGTGTACACTTCATAGATGCTGAACAGCATTGGCTACCCATTACGACTCTGTATTGGAGAAAGAAATTTTTTATTTTTATTTTAAATTGCCTACCTTAGTTAAAAGTCTTAAGCCCGCACTCCTGTATTGCGCGGGCGACTCAATTATGTGCTTTGTCTATAAGCTGTAACTTAACTTGGACGTTTTCGTTTATAACTTCTACTTTGCTCCGAAAACGATGGCTAACAAATTATATTGCTTTGTTTCGCTTGTCACTAACTCCCTGAATAAAAAAAAATAAGCACTTTAGATTCAATCGTTATAATATATCGCCTTGAAAAAAATACCCTTTATCAAAAAGTATACTTGTGGACTTCTCGTCCTTAGTGTTTGTGTAATAAAGGCACACTTACAATGTTTTTGAAACTTGAAAAATTGTAGCCTTTTTAAGGGTACTATTGTTTTTAATTTACATATCAACCTATTAAAAAAAGGTCGTTCTGATCTTTCAAATATCCGACTTTAAGATCCCAGCAACAATCTTTCTCACCTTTCAAGTTCTAAAATGTGTTTTTTTCATGGCGATTATTATTAATTGAGAATGTTACATTAAAAGGAAATCTTCTGACGTAGTGATACCGAGATCTCCTCTACGAAATTGTTGATCAAAATTTATAATTTTATATTTGGTTATGTGTTGAATATGTCTCATCTGTATGGATGTAAAAAAAACTGTCAGTCGTCAGGACTGTACGTATGAAGTGAAAACTTCAGTATGTAACTGAGGTCACGTGCCTTTCCCCCAACTCAAAATTGCCCAACGTATGTTTTCCCCCATCCCAATTGTGTCTTTCCCTCCATTCTAAAAGTGTCCAACAGGTCTTTTTTCCCAACGTTAAATTGCCCAACATGCCTTTTTCCCAACCCTAAATTGCCCAACGTGTCTTTTTCCTCCCATTCTACGATATATCCAACGTGTCTAAAGAAGTTTTCACTTCAAAAAGTACTCCAGCGAAGTGGTCAGTAGATTTCCACCGTGCACGTAACGGGTGGTCTAACCTATAACCGTGTGGTTGTAGGCGGCGGGCCGGGCGGCGACAACCTCGCCGCCTCCAACCCTTTCGACGAGCCGCCGGGGCCCAGGCGACCCCCAGGTACTCACCACGCTTGCCTCCACTTTACATAACCTTCAGGAACATTACTACCCTATAGGGGGATATCATAACAAACTTAATAACAAGGTTATAGAAATGGCGTGTACGCGTAAATTTCTCGTCACGTAGATAACATATACAGATCCAAAATTAAGTGTAACGGAGTTGATAATAATTAAATAGCCATTTTATTTATATTATTAACGAAATCCCTGTATCGCAATTTTCAATTATTGTCAATCTTTAAGTCCTTTGGGTTTGGATATAGTTTGACAGGCGCGTTGGTGTGTAAAACTAACTGTGTGTGTGTTTGTGTGTGTGCAGTGATAAAGATCTTTTGGTTATAAACGCAAACGCGCCTGGTCTGTCATCTTACCACAAAATGCCAAATGGACTTATTGAGTATACAGTGTTTTTTAGGAAATGTATGTTGCATAATGTATAGTCCTTTAAAATTCTAAAGATCTTAGATATCCATCGGCGATGCCTCATTTGTATAGTCGGTACACGCCATTTCTATTGCCTTGTCATTAAGATGTCTATGGGGAATATATATGGAAACCATTTTTATAATTGTGTTACAGATACAATATTCTTTTGTGGTACGCCCATTTTCTGTGTACATTAATTTACTCATGTGTACTTTTTGTTATATAATATTTCTAACCTAATTTAATAAAAAAAACGCACAGGTTGTGGTCACTTTTAAGTTGGTTTATAACTTCATTCTATGTATAAATAACCATTAATTTAGGTTTCGGTCTTAATCTAATAAAAGTGTGCAGATTATTATTACCAACCGGTGTTGTTGTTTCTTCATTTGGATGCTCAGATTAAATAGTTATCTATTAGAATCACTTTAGTGCTAAAATACATGGCACTTGTTCACAATTAGGCTTCCATATATATTTTCTTTTCTTCATAGTACGTTTAACATTGTACGTTGCCAGTGGCGTGTCTATATAAGGCGCCTAAAATTTAATGTTAAGAATATTAAGTCACTTATCTAACAAATATAACTTCAGCACAAATTAATTATTTACTAAGGGCGACCGCTAAAACTAGAACGCGGGCGCGTGCGAAGGGTTTCCACACACGCCGCGTGTTTTGTAGCCCGAAGTGAGGAAAATTTCTTTCATTTAATAATATTTCATGAAAAAGCTCTATCTTTGAATAGTAAGGTGACAGAGACACGATTATGTGTATAATTTAAAGTAACATTAGCACATCAGAAACGCATTGTTACATTCTTAAAATGGAGTGGAGTGTTTCGTTGAATCCCGTATACAGAAAACCATTGCTTAGTCACTCACATACACAGATGATAATCTATACTCTAAAGAGTTTGTGGTGTGGTAAAGGGTAATCTCTGGATCTACTGAACTGATCACTAGAAGGCCACGTTATTTGTGAATATCATAGACTACATTTTATGCCTGTATTCTCTCGGTAACGGGAACTTCGCGGGTGATAAGATATATGTTTCTGCTCTGCTAATTTTTCTTCTGTTTCCAAACCTTCCAAAAACAACTCTACGTTAATTTTGAATTGGATTTAACATATTTGTTATTATTTTTACATCATTATAAATTATTATATAAATTTTAGCGGACGCCCCAAATACTGGCATCGTATACCATTTCAATTCAGAGGGCATTGTGTTTTCTTCTTTTCTTTTTTCATCTAAATTAAATTGTTATTAGTTGCGTGTGCTAAATTAGAATCGAAATAGATTTTTAGTAGATCTTTGTATATATTTTCTGAGAAACAAAATTGAGTAAGTTTTTTTAATATTACTGTGTCAATTTAGGATACCTGTTATTTTCGTTAATTAATTATAGTGTAATTAATTATATTTCGATAAAATGCATAATTTTTTAGAGTTACGGAATAAGCAGTTCTGTATTTAATTTGATACTTAGCTTCTTATATAAATCTTATAATGGAACGTGGAATTGAATAACATGGAATTTTCTTAGCAAATTGAGTTTTTATTAAAGCTGCATCAAGTAAAAAAGAATCTTTAGGAGCGTTTGTATTTTTTGCTGGTTTTGCTTACGAGTTTTCAAATTATTGGGGCTAATGGAAACACAACTATGTTGTTTCGTAAAAACAAATTATACTCTTGTAAATAAGGCGAACTCTGGATATGGTTTGCCTAAAATCCGCTAGCCCTAATAAATTGCATGTATTATAGAATTTTGAATGATGATAATGTCTTTATTTAAATAGTTGGATAATAGAATATAATTTTGTTGTGTTCCAGGTTACCAGCAAGGTTACGGCTACGAATACGGTCCCTCCTACCCCGCGAATAGGCCGGTGTACCCACCCTATGGTCCTGAGGGGGATCGGTCAGTTGCATTTTATTTATTACTTGTTTTGCCTGCTAATGCTGTTCCATTGTTAACGGAATGGAAATGGAAAATCCATTTCCATTCGTTATTAATGTATGTTATTATATAAAGTTTTAAAAATCTGTAATGTAAATTCTCTATACCAAATTATTATTCAGATCCGTTGAGCCGTTATAACGCGTAGTGAGGAACTACCATTCAATTTTTAAATTTTCTACTATGGATTTTTTTTATTAATATTGTCCACAATTTAGATTTTAGAAGGCCTAAGTAAGGACCGATAAGAAACTTAGCAGTTGCTCTTTGGGCATTTTTTTTATTCATTATTATCTACTTATATTTCTTGTGTGAATATATAGCCAGGCAGGCTTAGTGGCGTAACTATACCACTCGCTTTGTAATTTCTGTAAATATCCGATTACATATGAGCTCACGACCTCGCAGACCGCCACTTAGTTACTACACAGGCCTGACAGTGGGTCATAAATATAGGCCGATAATGAGAGTGAGGACTAGTGCAACAACTAACAGATACATGTAACATATTGCAGGGGTTACGCGTCCGGCGGCGAGTACCGGTACGGCGGGTACGGCGGGTACCGCGCGGGCGCGCCCCCCGCCCCGCCCGCGCCCCCCGGCGGCGCGCAGTCCCCCGCCGCCGCGCCCGCGCCGCCCGCCTCCCCCGCGCAGCCCTACCCCGACTACTTCCGCGCGCAGCATCCGCACCATCCGCACCCGCACCCGCAGCATCCGCCGCCGCATCCGCCGCACTCGCCACAACAACCGCACGAGGTAACCGACCAATGCACATTGCATAGAATTATATTGCATTCCGTTGTTATGATGTTTGGTTATGTTTAGAGACCGCGCATACAAAAACAGCTTAGGCGTCTTCAGTCAGTCAAGCATTCTTTGTATTTTTTATGTCTTCAGCATATATTCTTTTAGTACTGAGATTCCCGACATGCGTTGTAATTGTATTCCAAGAATGTTACAAAGCATGTGTACTAAATCAAATGATAAAATTAAAGATGGGCCCGGGCCGACAGAGTTCAGGAGTCGCGGTAATTTTATGCCAAATCCTGTTACCTTTTTCAAATTTTTGAATTATCTATGAAAATATGGTTCCTATTTTACTGACTCAATCGCTCGTCGCCTAGAGCTAATAAACCAAGAAATTGCTTAACTTGCATAATCCTAATTTATAAACAATTTAAAAAACTGTTGTTATCCGTATTGCTCAATCAAGTAAAACCCCCTTCAATTTAAGTTTAAAATCAATGTTATTATAATATTATCTGTTTGTTAGAATATTGTATACTTTTTATTTCCTGCATGATTAAATAGCATGTAAAGTGAAATTGTGATTGTCTTACATATGGATAATTTTACATACGTATTGTATGTGTTTAATGAGTCGTTCACAGTTTGGCTATTTGGAAAGTCGTACATTGACTGTCCAATAGTCAATATTTAATAAAATTACAAAAAAAGTTTCATAGTGCATCTGAATTTGTACCACAAAAATGTCTCTTTTTTTTAAAAATATTTTATGCACTCAAAAGAATGTTTGTCTCTGATTTCTTATATTTTCTTAATAGCTAAAATATGGTTAAACACAACCAAAATTTTCAGATCCACTGTGAGACTAATATAGTTTTAATGTTTATTATGTTTTGTTGATGATACAGGATGTGTTTCTAATCTGCTGCGATACTTGTTGCGATAGAAATAAAGTTATATTGTGTGTCAAAATCTTCTGTCTGTTGTTATTAGAACACATACTGTCTGCAAAATTACTGAACATTGTGTGTTTAGCACACACTAACTTTTTTTTTAACATTTTTACTGTTTTCCAGTTATAGTGAATCCGGGCATTGTCAATGTTTCATAGCTGTAAAATCAACCAACTCTGATTAACATAAAAGTCACTTGTTTGAACATTTAGGCTATATTTTTATAAACATGGATATTAAATGAAATCTCAATTTTATAAATAGTAATAATTAGGTCCACTATATTAAAAAAAAATTGGAGTTGGTATCTTAGTCCATGTTTATAGATGTTAATCCATTAATTTTTAACAGTTCAGCTCGAATCAGAATGTTCAATCCCTTCCTATTCTATACAATATTTCTTATTAAAACTATATGACAAACCTTGAAATATTTTGGATATGTATTATCTGAGAAATCACCAGGTCTAAAGTACATGAAAAGAGTTTTGTTTATATTTCGCTCTCGCTTTCGTTGCGATGGTATGAAAGAGAGCAATTATCTCTTGATCTACAGATAGGTAAAATTGCATAGTTGCATACACACAATATATGATATTGATATAAAAAAAGTGAAATGCACAAGTAGCAGCAGCCTCAGACCAATTATTGTATAGGACCTGCCTCGCTAGACGTTACTTTTCTGTCAAAGTATATGATTAACGATCTAATGCGATTATAAAAACCTGTCTTTATAGAATCGATGTTAAATAGTTGTAATCGTGTTAGTCGGTTCAAGAGTTCCGTAAAAATACCTTTTTGTGTAATTGAATTGTGTAAAAAACGGGCAAAAACTTCTAGTTTAGTATAAGTTATATACCAAATCTAAGCTCGTTTTCCTCAGAAAATGACAGACAATTTTGTTCGTGACTACGAGTGCGATACAGGTCCTTCTATAATCGGTCTGAGGCAGCAGCAGAGCTAGGTAGGGAGTAGCAACGGTTGGCGCGCATGTCGTTTCGCTCGTGGAGTGTCCGGTGTCTGACGCGTGTCTTGGTGCGTAGATGTCCGGCGGGGCCGCGTGCGGCGCGGGCATTATGGGCTCGCAGCTCGCGCGGCAGCTGGTCGCGCCGCTGCCGTCGCCCGCCCGCCCCTACGTACGGACGCCCCGTTTGTACCACGCACTCAACACCGCTTCCCATATATTGGCGTTGCCCTTCGGTATCATCGCTCGCACCACCGAACCGCCGGCCGACCGACCCGCTCGCCGCCACGCCGCGTCGTAATTGGGCACCCCTCACACACCCCCTACCCCGACCATTACTGTCACACATTTAGGAACTAGTTTTAGTGCGCGCATAATTGATTAATTTTTTGTTTAAAGTTATGTGTCTTAAATATTTTATCGAGGATTCTATGAAAAAATACATTATTTAAAGATTCATGAGAAAAAATTGCTTTCTCTTACAAATAAATGATTTGGTAATAATGGTTTTACCCCAAAATTATAATAATTACAAACTGATCCGGTGGACTTTGCATTAGCCCGCCGTACCAGCTGATTACCAGTAGCAATATTTTTTTCTTGCAAAAAAAGCACTCAAATCAGTCCAGCCATTTTCATAATTTAGCATTCAATAATATTATCAGTATAATTTATTTTTATATAAATGATTATATTGGCTAGTAATAATAACAATAACAAAAAGATATCTATTACAAAAATATTTATATGAAAAAATTACAATACAATATAAAAATTAAATCAGATTGAAATTAAGATTAATATTATTATTTTTTTCATTTATGCGCGCTTAGCTGTATAGAAATATCAGACTTTATATTATCTTTTAATATTTAACATTATGCACTCTTAGAATATTTATTAACGGTTTTACTTATATCATTATTATGTAGTTTATATCAAACACATAATGTATAACATACACGAATCACACACACAGTAAAAATTTACGTCATTCCGTGACTATACAACCTCCTGTGTATATAAATTGTATAGTCATGAACCCAATTATGATGTGGTGTTTTTGTAGTCTATACTATTTGGTATGGTTCACACACCGTGCTAACTAGTAAAGACCGTTGATTGTATGTTTTCAAGTTGATAAGTAAAATTTATACAATCCTTTTAATACAAAATGATAAGCTCCATTAAAAATACTTCCATTTTTATGTAATTTTTAATCGGTAAATACGATAAGCGCAAATTGCACGCTTACCTCGACTTTGACATATGACGTCATCAAAACGCGTGCACCACAGGCAGATATAAAAAATAATGTTGCCAGTTCTATAATTGGTAATCTCATTATTATCTGTCAATTTGTTGGAAAAAAAATGTTGGTAAATACTAATTTCATATCCAAAAAAGATGCGATTGTTGACTTGAAAACTTACAATCTTCCAACGGAGCGGGGGGCAAACTCATCCGTGGTTTTGGCTTCATTTAATTTATACGAATAATACCACTCGCTTAACGGAAAATTAAAAGCTGTCACTGTTAATTTTTCTCTTCAGTTTTCGTTTTTTAACCCAAAATTTTTGGCTTGCGGTGTGATTAATTGGCTTATCGTTTGTCGGTCGCAGCGCCGCAAGCGGTCCGAGACGACTCGACGTTTTCAAAATTTAACACGAAATTAAAAAAAAAAAAAACAACATGGAAGTTAAGGTTTAGAGTGTGTGGTGGTGGCTTTACGTGATATTTATACGTCACTGATTCATTTGCATGCATTCACAGATATCATGTAAGCTTAGCTGTGTAAGGATGCGTCGGCGCTTCTTTGACAACATAGGACGTATCTCGAAAGTCTTTGCAAATAATAATAATCTATTAACCTACAGCTCGTGATCCATTGTATCTTCGCAGCTGTCATCAATGTTCTCATTTAGAACTAGTGTTGCCAGTTTTGGGAAGTCAAAATGTATGTTCGAAGGATAAAATATTTTGTGGTTTAAATTTTACAGAGTCACAGTTAGTAAGTCATAATAGTTACAGTTCACTAAAATATATTTTGCCATTTCTTCCATCTGAGTTGCTGTTTATTGAAACCAGGAAAAAATTAGGAAGTTCTAAGCTGGACTAGTCACCAAGTCCCTGAAAATCCGCACGTCTTGCGGAAATCGGTACAGCTGGCAACACTGTACTTTAATAGCTGCTGAATTTTTGATTTTAGAAAGTTTATGATTATTTCTACTTGCATTCCTAGAAACTATCTTTTAGATAAACGCAAACTAGTATAATATTACATTTGTTTTATGATGTAGTTTTAATGAAATAATACATTGGACCACGAGCTTAACAGATTTTTCGAGATCTGTCCCATACATTTGTCGAAATCATTATTTTTGGACGCATACTGGGCTCATGGCTAGCGTAATTAAACTAAAGAAGTTGAAAGTGATATTCGGATAAACTTCCAACTTTTTTATTTACCTACGTCTTTTATCTATAGTAATTTATTTATTTTAGAATGATTGCTCTCCTAAAGTTTCTATTGGAATTTACGCCTTAAATACACTTTAGTTTACCAATACAATTTTTAAAGTTTTTTTTTTCAAGTTTAAGTTTAACATGACGCCAATTTAATGGACTGTAAGATGTAAATACATAACGTAGCATTTTCAAAAACATCGGCGTCGTGTATGTCGTCTCCCACTATGGTCAAAGTTGTAGGAATTTTAGGGGAGCAAATAACGTCAGAAATATAAATGATATGCAATATACATAACACGCACATTATGACGTGTAGGGCGGCGCGGGACCCGGCGCGCCGAGCGCGGCGGCGGCGGGCGTCCCCCGGCGGCACCCCGACTTCGCCAAGGCGGAGGGCGGCTTCCCCCCCAACGCGGGCGCGGCGGGCGGCGCGCCCACGCGGTTCGCGGGCGGCGCGTGGGCCGGCGCCTTCCCGCGCGCCGCGCCCGCGCCCGCCTGGCGCCCGCCCGCGCCGCTGCCGCACCCGCCGCTGCACCACCAGCCGCCCTGGCCGCCGCAGCAGCACCCGCACCAGCCCTACCACCCGCCGGTGAGCATCGTCCGCCATCGACCACCACGATCTGTTTATTCATGAGCGACTTTTACTCATTTTCGCTAATTTATTTGCAGGGCGCTACTCCGAGCGTGGGCCAGATAAAACGAGAATTAACGTTCCCCCCCGAGTGCGTAGAGGCGACCGTCCCCGCCGCCGAGAAGCGACGGCGACTGACGAAAGCCGACGTGGCGCCCGTCGACGCGTGGCGGATCATGATGGCGCTCAAGTCCGGCCTGCTGGCCGAGACCTGCTGGGCGCTGGACATCCTGAACATCCTGCTGTTCGACGACAACTGCATAGGATACTTCGGCCTGCAGCACATGCCGGGCCTCCTCGACCTCCTGCTGGAACACTTCCAGAAGAGCCTCAGCGACGTGTTCGACGCGCCGGCGACCGAGAGCGAGCCGTGGTACGCGGCGCCGGCGAGCCCCGAGCCCGTCGCGAAAGCGAAACGAAGAGTGGAGCCGCCCGACCCGGCCGACCGCGTGCGGCTCGTGGCGTGCGAGAACTTCACGCTCGAGTCGCGGCGGCGCCTGCCCGTCACGCTGGCGGCGCGGCCCGACGACGAGCTGTTCGCGCCCGACGACGACGAACCCGACCGCGACGTCGGCGACGTGACCGAGCCGTGGCAGCTCAGCGGCGACTCGGCCGCGCACGTCATCCCCTGCCCGCGCGGCGAGCTGGTGCACCTGCGCTTCGTGCGCGTGCTGCCCGGCGCGCGCGCGCCCTCGCCGCCCGCGCCCGCCGCGCCATCGCCCGCCGCGCCCGACGGTGACAACCTGGAGGCCGAGCCCATGGAGCTGGAGCCCGAGCGCCGGCCCGCGCTGCAGGTGCGCGACCCCGCCGGCGTGCTCAAGCGGCGGCGGCTCGAGGACTACGAGGACGAGTGCTACACGCGCGACGAGCCCAGCCTCAACCTCGTGAGCGACACGCGCGACGCGCTGGCCAAGCGCTGCGTGGCGCTGTCCAACATCCTGCGCGGGCTCACGTTCGTGCCCGGCAACGAGGCCGAGTTCTCGCGCTCCGGCGCCTTCCTGGCGCTGGCCGGCAAGCTGCTGCTGCTGCACCACGAGCACGCGCCGCGGGCGGCGCGCGCGCGGGCCTACGAGCGCGCGGCGCGCGACGAGGCGGACGCCGAGCCCTGCTGCTCCAGCCTGCGCGGCGCCGGCGAGTGGTGGTGGGACACGCTGGCGGCGCTGCGCGAGGACGCGCTGGTGTGCTGCGCCAACATCGCGGGCGGCGTGGAGCTGGCGGGGCAGCCGGAGGCGGTGGCGCGGCCGCTGCTGGACGGGCTGCTGCACTGGAGCGTGTGCCCCGCGGCCGTGGCGGGCGACGCGCCGCCGGGCGCGGGCGCGGGCTCGCCGCTGTCGCCGCGGCGGCTGGCGCTGGAGGCGCTGTGCAAGCTGTGCGTGACGGACGCCAACGTGGACCTGGTGCTGGCCACGCCGCCGCGCGGGCGGCTGGCGGCGCTGTGCGCGGGGCTGGCGCGCGACCTGTGCCGGCCCGAGCGGCCCGTGGTGCGCGAGTTCGCCGTCAACCTGCTGCACTACCTGGCGGGCGCGGGCGGCGGCGCGGCGCGCGAGGTGGCGCTGCACGCGCCGGCCGTGGCGCAGCTGGTGGCCTTCATCGAGCGCGCCGAGCAGACGGCGCTGGGCGTGGCCAACCAGCACGGCGTGGCGGCGCTGCGCGACAACCCCGACGCCATGGGCACGTCGCTGGACATGCTGCGGCGCGCCGCCGCCACGCTGCGCCGCCTGGCCGAGCGCGCCGAGAACCGGCCGCTGCTGCGGCGCCACGAGCGGCGGCTGCTGTCGCTCGTCATGTCGCAGATCCTGGACCAGAAGGTGGCGCACGAGCTGGCGCACGTGCTGTTCAGCTGCAGCCAGCCGGCCGACCAGTGACCCGGCCGGCTCGACCCGCGCGCGGTGCCCGCTCTGTACATATAGTCGTACTGGCGCCCGGCAAACGGCTCACGGCAAACGGCTCACGGCTGACGGCAAATGTGCTAACGTCGATTTCTATTGTTCGATTGAGAAACAGATGTATTATAACTCGTAATTTTGATTTTTATAATAAAAATGGGACTTGAATCTGTTTATTGGTTTTATGATGGAGATTTTATACAGAGTACCTTAGCGCCTCGGCGGCGAGGCGACTGTGAGGAGCTTATGTGGGCTATAAGTTTTAGTTAAGTTTAATGTGAATTATTACAATAATCTATAATATATTGAAATTGAATCTGATTTCATTATTTTTTTTTCTGATTGGCATTTTTGAATCCACACCTGACACCGATTCACCAAATTGAGATTTTTGTTTTACAATTTATATTTTATATTTAGACACATTCTGTAAATAGGAACTTACCAAATATGGGTAACCATATTTTTGTCAATATTAGAAATTAACAATAATAATATTAGCCAAATAAAATTACAATTTTGTAATTTGCGAAACTTTTTTTTTATTTTTAAAATTGCATTTATTTTTGTAAAAATACATATCCTTTGTCTTTTGACATAATTATGTATGTCTATTTGTTAGCGCTAATGTTGTTTCACAGAGGAGGAAGGAATACCCGATATTGTGTTGAGCCTAGAGAGTGAGAGTTACAATAGTCTTGTTTTCGACTAAGATATCTAATGAATACAAGTTCTTTTGAACTCAGAGAAAAGGCAACTCACTTGAGGTTATGCAGTCTAAGATGGATGTTTGGTAACTAGCTGCGGCTGAAACCTACCCAGCAGTCCACACTTTGACATGCTAACAGTATTCACTAACTGGTCTATTAGCCACGTAATATAATTAACATCAAATCAATAACAACCGCATTTTTCACATTCTGTAAAGACTTTAGCAGGGCAATTCACAAACTTTGACGTATGCTAGTTAAGATAGATACGAAATTCACCATTGTGATTTTGTAAAAACTTACGGAATACGAAAAATGTGGCTGTTATTGATTTGATGTTAATTCTCTTATGTAGCTAACTTACGTCAAAGTTAGTGAATTGACTGGCGTAGAGGTACATACACCTCCATAGATAGTAACTCGTATTATATATAAACCTTTGATAAGGTAAGTTAAAAAAGCCGAAAGTGTCTCAGTTTACGCCGTATGCAAGTACAAGTAGGCAATACAGTTGGACTATGGTGGCTTTGTTAGGTAGCAGGGTTGAATTTTCTGAAAGATACACTGGAATCGAGTTAAATAAAAGCATTACTTTTACAAACCAAGGGGGGTCGAACCCATGCCCTCTGGATGTCGAGTCCAGCCCCTTTAATTTCTGGCTGGCTTCGATTCGAGGTTTTATATAAACGTCAGCGGTAAGGCCAGCCGCATACATTCGTTTTCCCAACGCATGATTTCGATTTGGAATTCCGTGAGATTATCGCAGATTTTACGTTTTTCTTCATTTGGAATGTATATTGTCGCAAGGGCTCGCATTTATTATATTCGCGCGGAATTTGTTCCGTTCGGTAAAAAACGTACGCGTCATTTAATATATTTTTAGCAGAAGGTTCAAAAGTGGATTTAAAAAATAAGAAAACCAATGTTGACCAAAGGTTTCACAATATTTGTCCGGAAAACTTAATTAACAAACCAAACTGTAACCAAAAAAAGACCCTAGAATGGCAGAGAATGACCTTGAGTGGAGTCACGCACTTGTGAACGTTGTGTGTAGGGTTAAAGGATCCTTTGACTGTTAACAAACACTCCCCTTTTCCACTGAAGTCACATCAAGAAATGTGAACGGTTCGAACGCCACGAGCATACTGAAGCCGACCGTACGGCGAGCGCCCTATATCGCAAGTAGTTCCCGCCAACTGATCGCTATCCCTCTCTAAATCCCTACTTTTTACCAAAACAAGTCGCGCCACCTAGCGTCGGCACGAGCCAACACGAGATCGAGCGACGTCAAATCCGTCTCCGACTACTATTTCCTACAATATTTTATATTGATTTCATGCATTCGGTTTTCCGAACAAGTAAAACGAGTGTACGCGACCGGCCTTACGGAGTAATTGATAAAGAGAAGAATAACAAAAAGTAAATAGATTTCAAATGACTGGCAAACAAAATCTGTCACTGCCAGAAAGTCGAGAGAATTCTATTTTCAATTATTCAATCATAGTGTCAAATCCACATCTGTCCGTGTTTATTTGGATAACAAATTTGTATAAATTCCGAATTTAATATTTAACTTTTAATCTATAGTAAATGTTTACCAAATGCTGATGGAAATAGTTTAAGTAATTCTGATGTACCGAGACCCTTTTGGTGACATCCGATGGAGTGTAAGACGAGTGATAGTAAGAAATTATTTAAAGTTTTTGACGCATCAAAACGCAAGCGGACCAGAAAAAAGCGCATAGACGACAGCAATTCTCTCGGCACGAATGAATCGACTGGCGTAAGTACGACACACAGTTCTGATTTGAAGGTTCTGCCTTTACCAACTCAATTGCACACTACATTTACTTAGAATACAGAAAACTCCAGAAGGTGTGTCGCGCATAGGAATGAAACCGTTGAAATTAGGTACTCTATATTTTTTTGTGTTATTTCATGAACAAGCGATTAGTCACTCTGTGTATGCAGTGCAGTGTGACGTGCTATACCTATAACAGAGTAAAAAGAAATATACCTTTACAAACAGGTACAATTTTTGGACACAATGCGTGCTTTATAATGACGTTTGAACGTGGTTTCTGGTGTTTTCTGTATTCTGAGTATATTTATAAGGGCTTGGTCTAGCTATCTTTATAGCTTCATGGCAGGTATCTAAAGAAGTTGCGATCGTGCTTCGATAGGTAGTTGCAAACTTTGGTAAGATCGTGGTTGGTGTAACTTGACCTCCATGAAGGCCAACGGGCACCTTTTTGAATTGGAATTTTGACTCAACGTTAATAATCATCATCCCTATGGACGTTCACTGCTGGACATAGGCCTCTTGCATGGACTTCCAAACACAATGGTCTCGAGCCGCCAGCTTCCAGCGGCTCCCTGAAGCCCGGAACTGTCCCCGGAACACCAGTTTACGTTAATGAGGGTTGCATATTTTCAAGTTGTTGTAATCGAACCCACGACCTAAGCTGCAGATATCAAGTTCCTTCGCCACTTTGTCATTAAATAATAGTTTCCGTAATAATTCAAATCATAAATTAACTGATAAGTTACGGTAACGAGCATTAGCATCGGAATTTTTTTATTGACCTGAACTTTTTAATCCCACCAAATATAAAAAAATACTGGTTTTAGTTGAATGGATCGTGCGTTCAGCTGCGCAATACAAGATTTTAGATATCAGCGGTAACGTAGGGAGACGGTATGATCACGCACCCGTAGTCGCCTCTCGCGTCTACTTTATGTATGACCTGTGCGTAGCGACACTCATAGCTTATTTCCGAGACATCACACCTCAGACCAATTATATGAGGACCTGTATTGCACTCATAGTCACGAACAAAATTGTCTGTCATTTTCTGAGGAAACGAGCTTAGATTTTGTATGTATCTTATACTAAACTAGAAGTTTTTACCCGTTTTTTACACAATTCAATCACACAAAAAGGTATTTTTACGGAGCTCTTTAACCGACGAACACGATTACCACTATTTAACATCGATTCTATACATACAGTTTTTATAATCGCATTAGATCGTTGATCATACGATACGACCATATAGTCGGGTCAAAAATTTCACGCCTTTCTGGACTAGTTACTCCAAAACAAATTTAGGCGCTTCAGCTCCATTAAATAGAATGATTTCCACATATAACACTATTTCTAAGGAAGTAAATATTGATATAGCTGGTGACACTTTGCCTATTTTCAAAAATAAACTAGAAAAATATTTTTTAACTCAGTACAAAAGGGATACCTCTTAAATGTTATTTTTATCTTTAGATTATACTGTTTTTTTTTCTTTTTATTGTTATATTAGTTTAATTCTGTTCATAATGTAATTGTGTGATAGATCCATATCTATATTTTCAAACGCAAATCTAAAACAGTTTTCTCCCTAATTTAGTCTAATTAACCTATTTATTATTCTTTTAATTCTTTTTATGTATCTATTCGAGTACTAAATTACGCATGTTGAGGTAACCTATAAGTGGGTCTATGACACAACAACTTCACTAATCTATGTTTTTGTAAAACTCAATTTTAATTGTCATAACCTGTTGGTACCCTATAAAAATAAATAAATAAATAAATAAATCACATACTTTGACAGAAAAGTAACGTCTAGCGAGGCAGGTCTATTAAATAATTGGTCTGAGCATCACACAGATTGCATCCGGCTATACGTACCTACTTAAGAGATTTTTCACAAACCGGGTCGGATTGTGCCCGTTGTTCTTTATTTATAGGTAAAGCCGTTGAAAGATGTAGTTTTATACTATTTAAAAAAAAAACAGAATATTTGCCATTTTTTTTAATTATGATCAATATTCCGATTCCCTCCAACTAGTCGGAAAGACTGTATTAGGAGTGGGTAGGTACGACAATAGACTAACGGGGCGGGGATTGAACCACCATCCCTCGGTGATGAGTCCGATCGCTCTTACCGTTGAGCTATTGAGGCTCTTTAACTTGATTGTTAAACGTTAATTTGGTTTAACCAAGTTTAACCAAAGATATTTTATATTAAGATTTTGGTAGGGTACCTACCTAATTCAGAATTTTGTCAAAGAAAAATTGGTAAGAAAACACATGTGAATTTTGTATAATAACTGCAGGTTGGTCAAGGTAACGGACGTCGTACGTCGTCAGCTAAAGCTAGTCTACAAGACCTGCCGCCAGCTGCCGACGGCGATGGCCTTCAAGACGGTATCAATAGGTAAGTACGGTAATTATCATCATCATCATTATCAGCCGATAGACTTGTGATGTCATCATTTTAACACTGGCTTTACAGAATACGTAAAATATGGTTGTCATTGATTTATATAAGGTTAGTTACCAAAAGAAATTAGGAAAAAAAAGAATATAAATTGCTTTAAAAATAAATTATATAAATACCTAACTCAACAGGCATTCTACAGTGTAAATGAGTATTTAACACGTTCAGTGCCACCGACTCGCCCGGAGAGTCCACGTAAATTTTATTCCAGCGCCGTAGACTCGCCTCGCGAGTTCAATGTTTTTGCAATTTTTTTTCAAAATGCATGTGTATTTTCTGCTTAAAATAATACTGAAGACTAAATATACACTAATCTAATGAATAACGTGGTGGGCCGGGTGTGCAGACCCAGTTTATAATCGAAAGAAAATAAACTATTCTGCAATGCCTTGAACTCGCTAGGCGAGTTCACTAACATAGATTCTCAAACTTTTATAAATGAAATATATAAAAGGTAGATACTTTTATTTTCATTTTACCAAAAGTCACATTCACTCGTAAAACAACGGCGGATTGTGTTCGACACCTTGTAGGGGCTCGAATTTGGTGTTCACCAAATGGGTACTTCTAAGTTTTTGAGTCTGTCCTTGCGTTTTTGTTAAACGAACGGTGCAGAAAACACAAACTCAACTCTCGGTCTATTACTTTAAGAGTTACAACTGAAAGAGGATCCCAAAGAGTATAATAAGTATATGGGAAAAGAGAGCCCTCTTGAAGATTTTCGGTGGCTTAAATTGAAGCGCCAACTGCGGTTTGGAGTAAACTTATAGGTACTACTAAAACAGCGGCAATTTTATTTAAATGGAGATTTTTAATCGAGGTTTAATAAAACTCAAAAAATATTAAAAAAAACGAATTGAGAAAAACAAATAAAAAAAACAAAAAAAAATATATTGTGATGAATCCATTCCCCACCCAGGCTCGAACCCACGACTATTCCTAATCATACGTAACTTTGTTAGAATCCGTTCGACCATGTTCACCACTGGACCAGATGACAGTTCATGGCCACGTTGAAATTAATATACGCTTATTTTGTTAAACCCATTAACTTACAATCGCAACCAACACAATTTAATTCATGATCATACTGTAAAAACTGTTTAAGTAATATTCACGGGCAATCGGACAAAACTGAGGAGTCAAAATATTTTTATTTAAAAAAATAATTGCAGAATAAATATAGAAAAGTATATGAAGTCGTAACTAATTTGCAGACATTATTTGCTATCAAACGCATTAAGGACTGGAAAATGGCTTGGAAGAAAAACGCCACTGCTCCATGTTTTGCCTCCCCATGAACATACTATAAATATTTTGTTCCCGGAAATAATATAAAGATTATTACTTCATATCATCTTAGCCATTTAGTTAATATTGTTGCGTAGTTGCCATTTGTTACTTAAAAACTAACCAAACACTCTATGTTAACTTATGCGTCACATATTTTATTAAATGAAGAAGTTTGATTTGCAAAACTATTTAAATATATATTTCATGTAGTGGTCTATGAGATTATTACAGAGTTACTATTTTTTTCATTATCGTTAAAATTATTAAATATTACGAAATGGTTGCAAATATTGATACTGGGCACACTAAGATTAGCGATGGAATTGCTGCCATCTGTTGAGATATTTTTACCAACTTAGTCGAAAAGTTGTTTCACTACTAGATCTAGATGGCCTGTAAGTCAACAAATTGCTCAGAATGTATGGAACTGTCCCCCCCCTGGAGGATCCCTTCGCATTGTTAAAAATTGCCGGCAAAACAAAAGGAACCGGTATTTTTTAACATGAACGCTCTGGTTAGTAAGCAATAAAAGCACTGATAACATTGTTTTTGCCAAGCTCTCATTGGTCAATCTCGAGTGAAGTGTTGTAACAAACCCGACTTTCTTTATATATAGATTAGTGTTAAGCACGACCCTTTCCTTATCGCACGCGTATATTTGTTTTCTATCATTGTGACTTGGCTTTCGATTACTGGACCTGTTGGAGTACCTACTGTTTTAACCCCTGGCAAACGTTTTCTGGACTTTGAGATTCTTGTGTTCTATGTTATTGTGTTTTGTGGTGGCCTGAAAATTTCGAAAGTAATTAAAATGTAACTTTACTCAAAACATCTATACATATAATAAGAAAATCTGTTTATAAAAACAATATAAGATATCAACAATAATCAGTATTTGTAAGATTGAGAGCCACTGCATAAATTACGAAACAAACTTACCTTTTCGTTTATTTATAGTGTTTCTTGCCATTTTCTTTTTGTTAAATTACACCATATACTAGTTAATTGCTTTAAACACGTAACGTACACTGTCACGGCCACAAAAATAACAGAACATAGTTTTTACCCTAACGCAATGCCACTGAACTCGCGTGGCGAGTCGAATGATTCGTATCGCAGCGCCGGCGACTCACCTAGCGAGTCCAACGTAAAATGTAGGCGGCTCCCGAGAAAACATCGTGAAAATCGTAGCGGTAATGAAAGTGTTAAGTTGATATTATTGTTATTTTCATACATATTTTAATTGTAAAGATGTAAATTTTAAATAGTGAAATTATCATTTGAATCATTAAATCTATACTTATAATAAATCTGTAGAGAGGTCAATTCTGTACATGAAATATATTTCCAAAATAACTATCAGGGGGTGATTAGTGATCGATACTGATGCCAAAAATGCAATCAATAAAATTTTTGTCTGTCTGTCTGTCTGTATGTTCTTTATAGAAACAAAAACTACTGGACGGATTTTAATGAAACTTGGTACAATTATTCTTCATACTCCTGGGCAGGTTATAGTATACTTTTCATTACGCTACAATCAATAGGAGCAGAGCAGTGAAGAGAAATGTTGAGAAAACGGGAGAAGTTACTCAATTTTTTAAGCTTCCGTCGCGTGTACAGCCATAAAAAAGGTAACATTATTACCTATTCAATAAAAAAAGAATCATAAAAATCGGTAAAGAAACACCAAAGTTATACAAGAAATACGCTAAGCCATCGCGCGTGCATACTAATTCATGCTATATGGATTATTTTTGTATAACGGGGGGGAATAAATAAAGAAGTGCAGCCTTAATGAGTAGGGTAGGGGTAGGGTAGGGGTAGTGTAGGGTAGGGGTAGGGTAGGGGTAGTGTAGGGTAGGGGTAGGGTAGGGGTAGGGTAGGGTAGGGGTAGTGTAGGGTAGGGGTAGGGCAGGGGTATGGTAGGGTAGGGGTAGGGTAGTGGTAGGGTAGGGGTAGTTGAAAGTTTACAACGACTTTCACGCGGACGAAGTCGCGGGCGTCCGCTAGTACTTAATAAATAATTTGCATGCCTAATTGGCAAGATACATTTACCATCTACATCTACCGACCACCTATCTATCCATCTAAATAATGCATGTATCTGCAAAGAAATCAATTGATTGATTGATTGAATGATTGATTGATTGATTGTTCTCGTACCTACTTGTTAATATAAACCAAGTTTGAGCATAGGGTAACAGGACCGACGGTTTAAGGTGCTTTTAGAGGCCTAATGCCAACTCCAGGCTGCTATTGAGAATTTCTTGGAAGAATACACACGGCATTTTCGAAGCCACTTAGGCTAACTATTGGACTAATATGGCAGTTCATTAAATGTATCTTAATCTCTCTACTGTGGTACAGAGAAAGGGGCAGCAGTCCTTCGCTCAATCGCTCGCCCGTCGATATGCAGCGATCTCCTCGATCGCCGCGCAGAAATCGACGCACTGCGTAAGTCATTATCAATGGGTACAATCTTAGACCATTTAATAATTCCTAATAATTAATTAATTTTCTAATTCTTCTATCTCTCGATTAGATTTACTTATTGTTCGCCTTCCTTATGGCAGGAAGGGACAGCTTTCCAATCTCCTCTCCGCCGCCGAAATAAAAAAAATGCTAATTGTATTAGGTACCTATACCTACTACAGCCTCCCTTGATGAGTACTGTTTACTAACAAACAAATTAAAAATGAGGGTAATTTATAACCTCATTTTTACTAGTCATTTCACACCTAATTAATAATTATAATTAACTTGTTCTTAAATTAATGAAAATAAATTTGATCAATAAGCTTAGAGCAATTAGATATGGTTAGTATATTTTATATAATATTTTATAAACAAACAATACATATTTAAAATAAATAAGTTACAAAAAGTCATGCGTTTAGGTACTACTTTCATTTTTAATTTCTTTGTTTAGTATACTTATAGCAATTTGATTGAGGTAGTTAATAGCATAGTGAAAATATTTTCTTTTGTAATATTTTTGCTTTAATTAGTTACTACCTAAGTAATCCTTGTTACTGAATTACAGACGAGAAGGGATATCGCTGGCACTAAAGTCCGGTTTAGTATCTACGCCTCGATCTATGTCACCAGCCGCTCAGGTACTGTCTGCCAAATGAACTTAGTTATAATGAAAAAAATAGAAACATCAATACGATAGGCTAGTAATAGATATCTATAAATTAGTGAAAAGATAAGTTATCTTTACCTAATTAATAAAGTCACACAGCGGGCGATGTAACGAGCTATGCTCGGTGTATCTCAGCGTGATCGAATCAGAGGACAACCCACCACCTCCCATGGCCCTTTCAACCTCTCGGTAATTTGGGCCGAATCGAGGGAGGGCGAACCCGGTACTTGCTCTTTGCGTGTTCCCGGGACGCCTTCTTGACTCCCTACAAGTTATTTTCTCTTTTCGCTCCTTGTCCCTTGATACTCACTCTCCCCCTTCTGGGGCTGGACGACACACGACGTTGAGATCCGCTTGCCCGCCGCGGTCCATGCATCACCTTCGACCGGTGGTCAACGGTCCAGAGCGCTCCGCCTCGCGTGCCACCGATGCGCGAACTCCCGTAGATCGAATCAGAGGAGATCCGCAGAAGAACCAAAGTCACCGAAATAGCTCAACGAGTTGCGAAGCTGAAGTGGCAATGGGCGGGGCACATAGTTCGAAGAGCCGATGGATGTTTGGGTCCCAAGGTGCTGGAATGGCGACCCCGCACTAGAAAGCGCAGTGTTGGTCGACACCCCACCAGGTGGACTGACGACATTAAGCGAGTCGCAGGGATACGCTGGAAGCAGGTGGCCTTACTGATCGAGGCAGTTCCTTGTTGGTAGGCCCGTGGCAAATTCATTGGATGGGACCCCAGAAAAATCTTTTTATTGTTAATTTTATTCTAAAATAGGTAAAAGTAAATTTGGACTATAGACAAAAATATGCTCCTGACAAAAGTTCATCATTAGACGGTTAGATGCTAATGTGAGAGCTTCAGGGACAAAGGTATAATTCTATTCTTAATTGTGAACAGGACGGTGAAGACGCAATTGAGTCCATTCCACAAGATCAAGACTCTTTCATTTATGCCTTTTTGGAGGAAGCTATAAAAAGAGATAAAAAGAAGTAAGCTCTTGAGCGTGTTTATAAAGATGTTACAATAAATCAGATAGGTATTTTTAACTTTTTAAAAATAGACTGCAGTTTCAGATACTGCCAACACAACTCACCTCAATTAATTAAAAACTCAAATTTTAGTCTTATTGTAGGTCAAATTCGTCTAATCGAATCCGCATTGTGACAAAAGTTACGCCTACGTTTTCAGTTAAGTAAAAGTCTCTCATATTGTTTCCATGACAAAGGAAATAATTTCTTTTAACTTTTTGGTGAAAGCTATGGCTAATAGACGATTACCTACCTATGGTAGCAATAATAAGTAGATCCTAATTGTTTTTTGTATATGTATCAATAGACATCGACACTCGCGGCGACACGAGGAATGCCGTCCTAACCAGAACCGGGAGACATCCGTCACAAAAGACTGTCAGAAAAACCATCGAAAACATCGGGATGAGCACAGAGAACGCGAAAAGTATAGCCACTTTTCATCATTTTCACAATTAAATATTAAATAATTTTAACTTACTATTAATATTTTTTTTTAATTAATAACTTTTATTTTCTCAAAAGGGTAACAACAAAAGAAGAGCGTCCAATGGTGGACCAACAAGCAGCACTTTTTGAAACTTTTGCTAAATTTTGTGTTCAGATGAATGAGAAGACTGTACCAAAACAAAATGCTCCGCAAGTTGTAAGTTTGTTAAATTATTTGGTCACTTAACTACGGTAGACATAATTATCTACCTATCTACCTACTGTACAATTTCAGCCCCGATCACACAGCCATAAGTCGCTGCAATGCGAAGTAGAGCAACCGGTACGACTCAGAAGTCGCGAACGTTCGAGAGACCGTCATTCACCATCGAAAATTCGCAGCTATGAGAACTTCCGTGATAGACTACACAGTCGTGAGAATATCCCTGTCCCGCCCGATGACAGAAAAGAAAGGTATATGTGTGGGCCTTACGATAAACCACAACCAAGATATGCGAGCAAAGTCAACGTAATGAGAAACCACGAAGATGAGAGATATCGTGAATTGCCACCCGAAAGAACAGCCACCAGGAGTTGTGTCAATTCAAAATATTACGGGCCAAATGAGCCAGATCGAAGAATCGAAAGAGATTATGACGACCGAAGGGATCCGCGAAAGTATGAAGACAGAAGACGTATTTGCGAACAGAAAACTAGTCGAAGTTTTGATATGCGAAGGGAAGGATATGTTGAAGACGACTCATATTATCGCAGGACAGCTAGGAGTGACGGGATGAAGGATAAGATAGTGGATGATAGAGATTACAGAGATAGAAGATGTTATGACAGAAGTAATAGAGACAAATATTTCGATGATAAAGAACGTCAGAGAAACTTCTCCAATTTGCCTAGTAAAGACCATCGTTCGAGGCGGAATCTGGATCGTTTGGATCGAATGTCGATAGTGTCAAGAGATGACGACTATAAGGACCGAGAGAGATATTCTGAGAGGGAAAGAGATTCAGGTCTCAGTGTAGCAGATGGGGAAACTAGTACTTTGAGCGAAAGAAGCAACTGTTTGCGAGTAGTTAAGGTTAGTTCAGTTTTCATAGCCCGATTTGTGAGCTCTTTCATAACTTTAACCTGAGTAACCTGTTTTTTTACATTTATAGCAAGAAATATCTGAGCAACGGGAGGCAATGGACAAAATGATGAAACTATGGAAGGAATTGATGCGCTGTTTCAAAGATATCTCCCAAAACCCGAGTCGAGATAAATCTGCTAATGTTAGTAACGAAATTTGATTAGTAAGAGTCGAGATAAATCTGCTAATGTTAGTAACGAAATTTGATTAGTAAGAGATACGCGATGAGAAATAATTGCTTTAAATGTTTCCGATGTAGCTGCACCTTTCAAAGTTCATTGAAACTAAGATTAACAGAATTTAAAAGTCGTCAATATTGTTCAGGAAACTGCGAACAACGTGCGAGAATCGGCAGTAGAGCAGCTTCGCCTGTGGCGGGAGTGTATGCGACGCTACGAGACAGTCGCGCGAGACGTCGGCGACACGGATGCTAGACTTATGGTGCTTCTATATTGCTTCTCTTCTTTCCCCAACAATAATAGATAAATACACATGTTTTGTTGAACATTATCAACTGTAATCTAACAAAAAGACAGACAAGTTTTGATTTAGGTAGTTTAGGCTTGTGTTTTCTGTGGTTTAGGTAGACCTACCTCTTTGAGACAGGGCTCACCTTAGTCAAAAAAAAGCAGTCCAAAAAATCAAAGATACGTTTTGCTTGATAAAAAATATCCCGTAAATGATTTACTAATAAATACATACTAATGTTTGTTGTTTTTGTTCCTAAAACCTATTTATCTTGTGGTGAAACTTGCAATCGAAGTATTGCAAAATTTGGGACGTGTAAATCGTCAATTGTTTAATCCTTTGTTTGCTCGTTAGGTACCTTCTCAATACAAGCACTAGCAAACAAACATTTTGCAGCTTTACATAATTAATAACGAAGTATTGTACATTAGGAGGAGATCAACAAGCAGCGATCAGAGATGTCAGAGATGGCGAACATGTGGCAGGAGTGTCTGCAGCGATATCGCGACATGAGCAACGATTTCAACAATCTCAAGCAGCAGGTGAATGCTTTACAAATGTAATGAGTAAGGAATATCATATCCACTGGGCTATCACAACATAGTACAAGTATGCTAAATAAACTTGACTATTGGAAAGCTATAACGAGGTCTAAGTTGGAGCGCTAGCGTGGACAATGCCTATTCAATTAATCATTCCCTGTTCAACAATTCTAATAGGTACCTAATAAAAGATGGCCATTCTAGCCGCCAGCATCCAGCGGCTACCTGCAACCCGCTTTATATCCTCGGTCCACCTAGTGGGGGGTCGACCAACACTGCACTTTTCGGTGCGGGGTCGCCTTGGGACCCCAAAGTCCATCGGCTCTTCGAATTATGTGGCCTACCCACTTCAGCTTCGCGACTCGCTGAGCTATGTCAGTGACTTTAGTTCGCCTACGGATCTCCTTATTTCTTATTCGATCACGCAGAGACACTCCAAGCATAGCTCGCTCCATCGCCTGCTGAGTGACTTTGAGCCTTCTAATAAGGGCCACAGTTAGCGGCTAAGTCGTATTCGTAGATCAATGTACCTACCTAAAAAGTGTAAAATGTACAGTGGAATGTACATTGGAATGTTTTAACTTTCCAAGTTTCATATACACACTACTTCGATTCACGATTCAAACTACTCCGAATCGAAGAGCTTATGTTTACCCATTACGGTAACCTCTGTTTAGAAACCTGAAGCAAACTTAATTTTGTCCCAAATATTCCCCTATATTATTCTACTAACAGTGGCGTAGTGTGTCTTAGAGGAGCCCTGTATCAGAATACGCCCCTGACTACTAAATACATTTTTGTTGCATTTCTCAGTTGGCAACATCCGAGAGCCCCGCGCGGCCGGCGGCGGCGCCCCCGACGTGTGTGGAGGGCGAGGGGCCGCTGGCGGCGCCCTACCGCATGCCACACCACTACCCGCAAGTAAGTATAGTTTGTCAGATTTATTTTTGTTTTTTTTTGGCGTGAAACTATATTTATTGATTGAGTAGTGTTGATTTTAAAACATCGCGCCTTGTTTTAAAATGAATGCTGCGGCCCGGCATCTTATTTTAAATAAATAAATATAACGTATAAGTATGTCTGAGCCTGGAATACAAGCTGAGTTTGTTGTAGGCTCTTCGCGGAGCAAGGCCCCCTGGTCACTGTAATTTAAAGTTTTGTGACTTTTGTTTAGTGTACAAAAAGTAACCTTAATACTTATCGTGAGTATTTAATATGAACTATTTTCATCATTATCAACCTATATTCGGCTCACTGCTGAGCTCGAGTCTCCTCTCAGAATGAGTGGAGTTGGGCCAATAGTCCATAACGCTGGCCCAATGCGGATGAGCAGACTTCACAGACGCTGAGAATTAAGAAAATTCTCTGGTATGCAGGTTTCCTCACGATGTTTTCCTTCACCGTTTGAGACACGTAATATTTGATTTCTTAAAATGCACACAACTGAAAAGTTGGAGGTGCATGCCCTGGATCGGATTCGAACCCACACCCTCCGAAATCGGAGGCTGAGGTCATCACAGCTCTTGAACTTTTTAACTTATCATAATATTGTGGTTATCGCAGATGCTTCAAATGCCTCCCGTGTACGGCAACCAGTCGTCGCCGCTGCGGGGCCGCGCGTCCGCTCCCCCCGCGCCCCCCGCCTGGTGGTGGGGGGGCGAACCAGCGCACTCGCCGCGGAGACGCTCCTCGCCCGACTCGCACGTCTCGCGGGAGAGGCGCCACCGACATAAGACTAGGGAGAGAGGTTTGCATGATTCGTAATTCGTACCTACCTGTAAGGTCCCTTATCCTTACTGTAATAGCAGTAAGTCACTGTTTCATCACTACACTATTATGCCCAGCACCGGACGTCCGATCTCCACCAACGACAATGACAGACTGTCCGCCTTCTTCCACTACCGGTGTATAGACAAACACTACACTACCCTTAGAGCGGGGCGTTTTGCGTTGCGGCGCCGCATCGCAAAGATTTCACCCTATCAGCGAGCACACGAGCGGTGCGGCGCCGCAACGTTGTCATGTCGCAGCGCCGCCGTAGCAGAGTTGGACAGTCTGTTGATAAAGTAATGTTGCGACGTAGGTATAAGCAACTGAGCGGTGCCGCTCCGACGTCGCAACACATTCACCTCTCCCCGCCTCGTCTCGGTGGTTGCAAGTCCGGTGCGGCGCCGGAGCGCATCGTGTGACATGCCACAGATATTTTTATGTAGGACGACGCAGCGATACCCCAGTGTGCCCCTGCTCTTAGGCCGAAAAGCTGAGCCTCGAAAGACGCTAGAAGAACATGAACGGGGGAATAAGATCCCCCGCGCCCTTACCCGGGCAAGAATCCATAGCCTCGAGGCCCGTATAAACCGTAAACCTGGATTTGTATCTGGGAGAAGATGACCTGCCTGCTTCATTATCAGCAGTAACGTAGCGTGCCCTGGAGGAGCCCTGTATCAAAATTTGTTTAAGGGCCCAGGGTTTCTCTCAAAAGAAACAAAAATGCTTGCTACCGAGCTTTGGAGAGTGGATGTGGAGCTTAGAGTTTGGGGTAAAAAAAGTCAAGAATCATTTATATCAATTACGCTTAGTTTACGAGCCTTTCGAAACGTCAGGTAATAAAGATAAATAAAGATAAATATACTTTATTTGCACACCACAAAGACAAAAACAAGTGAAATAAAAAACAAATTAGGAAGAGATCAGCATACAAAAGGCGGCCTTATCGCTAGGTAGCGATTTCTTCCAGGCAACCTTCGGTTTAGGAAAACTTAAGGACATCAGCAGGTGGCGTAAAACAAAAATAACCATAGTATTAGTAATACACATACATACAAATAATTTACATCCTAATACATAAACAATATTACACAAATACCTACAATATTGAATAAAATACATATCAAAATATACTAATAAATACCTTATATTGAAAAGAAATAATATATACAGATCGACTTTACTGCACCAGATAATGAGACTTTACGGCATTTTTAAAAATGTCCAGTGTCTTTGATTGCCGTATATTTAAAGGGAGAGCATTCCATAACTTAACGGCTTGCACAACGAAAGAATGTTTATAAAATTTCGTCTTATGCACGGGTAAACATAGAGTTAGTAATCGACACTGTCTCAGTTCAGACTGCACTCCCTGAAACGTAAATTTCTCCTTCAGATACACAGGAGATTTTGGATTAAACAACACACAGTACAAAAGTGAAAGTACATGCAGATCCCGGCGACGACGAATAGGGAGCCACTTGAGCTTCTGACGGAATTCAGAAATATGGTCATATTTGCGTAGGCTAAATATGAACCGAATAGCAAGATTTTGAAGTCGCTCAAGTTTATTGAGTTGGTCCTCAGTTATATTTAGATAGCTCGCGTCCGCATAATCTAAAACCGAAAGAAGAAGAGAATGTGCTAACATAACTTTAGTAGGAATTGGTAAAAATGACCTTAAACGTCTCAGTGAGCCAAAAGTAGCAAACATCTTTTTACTCAACTCTTTGACATGCACGCACCACGACAACTGGTTATCAAGATGTACCCCAAGATCTTTAACTGTGTCACAAAAAGGAATAGTGGTACCATTATACAAAACTGGCCGGAGATCTACCCAATCAACTCTTGAGATGAGGGCAGGACTACCAATAATAATGGCCTTAGATTTTAGGGGATTTACCTTGAGCCCATACTGTCTGCTCCAGATATCAATTGCGCTAAGGTCACAGTTTATAGCAGAGACAGTTAAATTTAGGTTCTCAAGAGATGATGAGCGGTATATTTGGATATCATCTGCATACATATGGTAAAGAGAAGTTATATTTTGAGTGATCGAATTAATGAAGATAGAGAAAAGTAATGGAGATAACACGCCACCCTGAGGTACCCCTGCCGTAACATCGCACCAAGATGAAAAGACGTCATCAACCCGAATGCGCTGCTTACGGCCTTTGAGGTAGCTCTGAAACCAGTCTATAACCGATGGAGATATGTTAATAGAGCGTAATAGACTCAACAAAATGTCATAGTCTACAGAATTAAAAGCATTACTGAAATCAAGCAGAACTAGTACAGTGAGTTGTCTATTATCCATCGCCCAACGAATATCGTCAGTAACTTTAGTCAAAGCGGTAACCGTACCATGACCAGGACGAAAACCAGATTGTAATGGACTTAAAAGTAAATTTCGGTTTAAGAATACGGATAACTGATGGAAGACAAGTTTTTCAAGGACTTTAGAAAGGAACGGCAAAATAGAAATTGGACGGAAGTCAGAAAACGTTGTGGAACTAATTTTTTTAGGAAGAGGAATAATTTGTGCATTCTTCCAAGCCTGTGGAAATTCACTGGAATAAATGGAATAGTTGAGGATATGTGTAAGAACTGGGGAAATAATATCAATGATAGGAATAATCATATTACGGCTTACGCTATCAGATCCAACAGCATTCGAAGCGATAGACAAAACACTCTTCTTAACATCACATTCGGTAAAAGATTCGAAAGTAAACGGAAGAAAATCTGGTGTTGGTATAGAAGAAAGAGTGCTAAGAATGGACTCCTTTTCAGTACTGTCAATTGTATCGGAAGTAGAAAAATGTTTATTGAGAAGTTCCAAATCAATATTTATAGGATTGTTCGAAGATGATTTTCCAACTCCAAGTGTATTAAGAAATTTCCAAGTTTTAGCGGTGTCACTATTTTGTACAGATTTATAAATGTGGCGTCGTTGAGCATCTCTACACAATGTATTGCAGCGATTCCGGGCTTTGTGATATTTTAGACGATTAATATCGGAGTCCTTCGTTTTGTACTTTTGCTTAGCTGTATTCTTTTTATGCATTAACAATTTAATTTCCTCCGATAGCCAAGGAGCAGGCAAGTGCTTCATTTTGACAGGTTTTACTGGTGCATGCATATCGTATAGTTGAGTAATCAAAGTATTAAAAATGTCCACTTTACGATCGAGAGTGTCTGCACTTGTAATGGCAGTCCAATCTAAATTATTTGCGTCCTCGCAAAGGCGACCTTTATCAATCCCTGCAAAGTTACGCTGCAGAAGAATTTTTGATTTAGCTTTAGGAGGACGTATTTTATAGGAGAGATAGATCAAATCATGATAAGAAAAAGAGTTGGCAGGACATTGACCGTGCTTAAAAACGAAATCAGGAGATGAGACAATAATGACATCTAGAAGTGAAGGAATACAACCAGGAGAGTAATGTGTAGCAGCAAGAGGCAGGACAGATAAATTACAAGAATCAAGAATAGATAAAAACTTCTTGCTACGATAGTCATCCTTTTGTAAACATGTATTGAAGTCACCTAAAATAATAGAATGACTATACAGAGGAATTAAATTTTCCAATAAAATTTCAAAAGAGTGAAAGTAATTAGGTATAGAAGGGGGACAGTAAAATACTCCAAGAAGAATTTTAATATGTGAAAATTCGACTTCCAGTAATAAATGCTCAGCTGCATCAGGTAAAGGAGGTTGAGTAGACGAACTAACAATAGAAAAAGGAATGTAAGATCGTAAGTAGATCGCTACTCCACCCCCTCCCTTACCCACACGATCATTACGGATAAGCCTATAACCGGGCAGTGAGTAGGAAGTTGAGGGTAAACAGGTTTTCAGCCAAGATTCTGAAATTAAAATGGCATGAATATTACGGGACTCAAAAGACGCAAGCATATCTGGAAAATGAGACGGGATACTTTGCGCATTTAAATGGACAACATTAAAGTTTTTCAGACAATCTGAAAAGTAAGAATCAAGGGTAACATTAAGCGGAAGTAAAGATGTACTGTGGAAGCTATCATCACTGGAGCTAGACGACATAGACAAATAAAGGTCACTATCAATACTGCTAATCGACATTATAATATTTAAATATATTTAAATATAAATATATATTATTTTAAATTATAATATAATAAAATATATAATAATTAAAATTAAGTATAAAAATTAAACTTATGTAATTACAAAAAAAAAAAAAAAATCGCAAAAACTATATACCTCTTATTTCCCAAACCGCCAGCTACCCAAAATAACAATCGATATAAAAACAATTATTACACAGAACAAACAGAGAAGAGAAAAAGTTATAAAAAAAACATATAAACAAACATGCTTAAAATTAAAAAACTTAGAAATAAAATTTAACTAATTTTACAAAAAAAAAAAAAAGTTTAAGTAAAATTATAAACATGCATAAAATAAAAAGAAAAACAATATAACTAATTTTAGTTAAAAACATACATTCTTTTATTTTACATGCTAAATAACAATACGCTTTATGATAAATGTGATGCTAACTATGTTAAGGAGGAATTCATAATCTGTAACGCACATTTATAAAGAGAGATACAATCTCTGTCTATGGTCGGATTATGACAATGGTGTCGTGCGGTGTTTACAATTTATTCAATAGTCATTGACATACGAAATATCTATTAGTCTGTGGTCATTGACATTTGTTAAACATCAATGTCTAATGTCAAATGTCATTTGTCATTTGTCAATCCGAAATTCAAAATAAAAATATATAAATTCGTATTACCTTGCTGAAGATTAATTCTGAAGACACAAACAAAAAGAAAAATGATTATTAACTTTTGAGACAAGCACCACACACCGTTTTATGTTATAAACATAACTAATTTAAAATAATGCACATTAGTGACTAGTGAAAGAAGAGAAAATAATGGTCAATTGAAACTATCTCCTAGCCACTCTCTTAACTTTGGGAATAGCCGCTCTAGAGTCCTTTGGAGCCTCAGACACAGTGGCTAACGGAATTGCAGCAGCAGAAAGGTCCTGCGTAGGCGCCGGGATAGCATTTAATTCCGCTAAAGATGATATCCGATGTCGCTTACCCGCTGCGTCAAGTACCATGATGTTGCCATCTCTGGTCCAACACTTCAACAATATCTATAATAATGGTGATAATCATTGGTCGAAAACTTAAAACGAAAGTCATAAGAGTTCTAAACTAAAACGTTGTGTAGTATATGGTGACAGGTAAAATTAAATGCCTTGTGTATTAGGAGCATAGACATGTTATTAAAAAAATATTTATTTTTATTATGTTTTTGAGGTCAGGAGCTAAAATAATTACGTGTTGAGTGAAACATGAAACTTAGGCATAATACAAATACAAATAATGGATATGCTACAATCTAATCATAATGTAACTACGCTAATAAAAATAAAACAAAGCAAATACTCTCATACTTGTGCAAGTTTCGCGGAATATTTAAGATTTCTTTTTTGATTTTCAGATGATTCGCGATATAAAGAAAAATCAAAATCAAACGGGACGCGATCTGACCATAGACACAGAAAGAGATAAGAATACAGTCTGCAAAATTATCTATACAATTAAGATGTCACTATTTTCATAAATTTTTGTTTTTTGTTACAATCCGTGCTTAACATTAATGTATTGTCTGTTGTTTTGTAAGAGGTAAAGTTGTAACGTGTTTGATAACAGTTTATTTTGTGTACTTTTGTCTTAATATATTATGAAATGTTCAAAGGTTCTTTTATTTTTTAACCGACTTCCAAAAAGGAGGAGGTTCTACGTTCGGCTGTATGTATATTTTTTTTTTTTTTTTATGTATGTCCAGCGATAATTTCGTCATTTGTGGACCAATTTTGAAAATTCTTTTTTGTTTTGAAGGGTTTCATTCCAGGGTGGTCCCATTATTTTCATGTCAGGATCTGATGATGGCATCCTGGAGAAATCGAGGGGAACTTTCGAAAATTGTAGGGACGGCTACTGCGTTTGTTAGTGTTTCCATAAGGTATTTTAAACCACTACACTTTTATGAAGGTCTGGAGTTGGTCTGATGATGGAGCCGAAACACAGACGATGGAACTCGTCAACGATTTACAGCAGGTACCTTTTGTTTAGGCTTGATTTATTTGTATTGATGAGAACTTTCCACCTAGATGGGTTGTGACTGTATTAAGGGTCTGATGCTGAAGACGAATGACAGTTAAGAGAACTCCTCAACGGTTCACAGTGGCTACCTTGTGTTTGGACTTGATAAATTTGTATTGATGAGAACTTTCCACCTAGATGGGTTGTGACTGTATTAGGGGTCTGGTGATGAAGACGAAGGATAGTTAAGGGAACTCCTCAACGGTTCAAAGTAGCTACCTTGTGTTTTGACTTGATAATTTTGTATTGATGAGAACTTTCCATCTAGATGGGTTGTGACTGTATTAGGAGTCTGGTGACGAAGATGAAGGAGAGTTAAGGGAACTCCTCGACGGTTCACAGTAGCTACCTTGTGTTTGGACTTGATAAATTTTATATTAATGAGAATGTGACTGCATAGGGGATCTGGTGATGAAGACCGAGGACAGTCACCTTTCACGATTTTCTGAATATTCATATTACGTGTGGATAAAGGGGGAGTGAAATTTTGTATATGAGTTAGGGTAGTATTTTTAAAATTGGGATTGTAGGACTTAAATACTTATCATAAGAAAATAACGTTTCAACTAATTGCTTATTAATTTTTGTTCACACTCAGTAGGTGTGCTAACACTAAAAATTAAAAAATAAAAAATTTTAATAAAAAAAAATTCAACCGACTTCCAACTAAAAAATTAACCTAAACTAAAAAGCAAAAAATAACATCTTACCTATGTGCTACCTTCTGATCAGTTTGAAGGCGGTGCCAATCCAGTGTCATGTTTTAATTAAAGCCGTTTCTGAAAGAACCACAGAAATTTTGTAATTTAAACGGCTTAAATTAAAACATCACTGGCTTGGCACCGCCTTCAAACTGATCAGAAGGTAGCACATAGGTAAGATGTTATTTTTTGCTTTTTAGTTTAGGTTAATTTTTTAGTTGGAAGTCGGTTGAATTTTTTTTTATTAAAATTTTTTATTACCTGTGTAATCCAATCGTCAGATTTTTGAAAAATCGACTTTTTTTTTTAGAATTTCTTCTACTACCAAGGCTCCCAAGGTTGCTGGGCTCCCATGGTTTCTAGTCCCAAGGTTACGAAGGTGTTTGGCGAAAAAAAATAACTTTATATTTGGACGATTTGGGCCGTGGTTATCTGCTAGGCTAAAGCTATCGTGAACTACTAATCATTTGGCAGGAGGCTGACATCTTTCAGCATAAATTGACAAAGGTCTGACCATTATAGGCCTTCTAGAACATTAAGCGAAGTATGTGATTGCAATATGTAAGCTGCGACAGTCTGATTTTGATTGGGTAGGTAAATCTAAAAAAACAAACAAAAGCATATCTTTCCACAATTCATGTTTTTTAAATATAATATTATAATTGTTTTACATTGTATAAATAACTATATTTTTGAGTTATACACAACGATGTCGTTTCAACCATAAAATGACAAAATTGTTTCAACAGATTTGCTAAGTTATAGCTAATTGGCATACGGGTATGAGGCGTAAAGGTGTACATAGATACAATAAATATTTTAGTCTTAATTATTACTAAAGGAGAAGTCACATTCATGGCGAGGTCCTTGTACAACATATAGGAGCAGGTACCTATGCAAATACCCTTTTAAAACTCATTAAGTACAAAATATCAAAATAGAATAGGAGTAAAAATTGGAAATTGGAAAGAAAAACAAAGAAAATAGGTGCGAATTTTTTTTTTATAATTCGCGTACCTACGTATTGAAAACCTTCAAAAATATTAAGTTAGGTACTAAATAAATAATTAAAATGAATGAATGAAATATGTGGAGGATAAGAGAATGTCCATACTATTGACCCCACAAAAGCTGCCGCTTTAGAGATTGACCCCCTTCTAGCATCATTTTGGCCGGATTTTCAATAGTGTGCCTAGTGGGAGTTTTCAATATTTACATACTATTACTATCACCTTAACGCGAATTTATATGGAATTAATGTTGGTTTATTTTACAAATAAATACAAAAACTAATCCTGATTTTAAATATAATTAAGAAGATATTTGATTGTATAAAATAATACGCCAGCGCCATCATCGTTCATTCCAAACAGAATGTATTTAAATGTTTTCGTAATGTTCCTCACTTCTTGTCACACCGTGCTAGTGGACGGACGTATTGCCTACCTTGCTAAATAATAATATTTTGGATAAATATATAGTGATTAGTTATATCCATCGAGTTGTTTTAATAATACAAAACCCACAAACCAATAGGTTATGGGCACAGTGTACGCCGTTTAAAATCAAATTAAAAGTTTTAAATTCAAGTAGGTAATCTACCGTCATTGCGATGGAAAATTTGAAGACAAAGAAAAATATTAAACCGTTTGACGGAGAAAAATATAGTGTGTGGAAGTTTCGAATACGTGCGTTGCTGAGTGAATTGAACGTTATAAATGTGATTGACGAAGATCCTATAATTCGTTGCAGTGAGTGGGAGAAAAATAATCGAATTGCAAAAAGTGTTATTGTTGAATATTTATCCGACTCCTACCTGAGTTTTGCAAAGGAAGATAGTTCGGCGAAAGATATTTTGAAAAGTTTAGATACACTTTACGAACGAAAAAGTATCGCGACGCAATTAGCCTTACGTAAAAAGTTATTGTCGTTGAAGTTACAGAGTGACGTCATCCTGATGAAACATTTCGCCGTGTTTGACAATTTAATAACGGATTTACTAGCGGCTGGGGCGAAATTAGAAGAAACCGATAAAGTTGCACACTTATTACTCACACTACCCTCAAATTATGATGGAGTTATAACTGCGATCGAAACGTTGTCGGAAGATAATTTAACATTGGCTTTTGTAAAAACGCGGCTATTGGACCATGAAGTGAAGTTAAAAAACGAAGCAAGTGATACGAGCGCGAAAGTATTGCATGTCGATCGAAATCCGAAATATAACCGTAAACGGAAATTTGAAAATACATTTCCTAAAAATTATTATAATAATCAAAGGGACAATAAAGCTACACGGAAGTCATTCGTTAAATGCCGGCATTGCGGACGCAGAAATCACGTTCATACGGATTGTTTCTACTACAAAAGAATGCAGCAGCAAAAGTCTACGGAAAGGACAAGAACCGTCCAAACGGTGGAAATTAATCAGCCATCGTCTAGTGATGGTTTTGCATTTATGATGAGCGGACACAATAACAATGATTATGGAAACAAAATCATGTTTCTGCTGGATTCCGGCGCATCTGACCATATTATAAACCGAGAAGATCTTTTTACTAATTATGTTTATTTACAGCCACCTTTAAAAATTTCAATTGCTAAAAATGGTGAATTTATTTCAGCTACTAAAAAAGGAACCTTACAGGTTACTAGTCACATGGGCATACAAGGAACTCTCGAGGAGGTGTTATTCTGTCCTGAAGTTCCATACAATTTACTATCAGTATCGAGAATGCAGCGTGCTGGATTGACGGTTACTTTCAATCAACAAGGAGCAGAAATACGTAATGGTAATACAACCATTATGCGAGGTATGTTACAAAACAATCTAATTGTTTTAGAATTAATGGTTTGTCCAAACAGGAACCGATCTGTTTCCCAAGTATGCACTAGTGATAAAAATATTTACAAGCTATGGCATGAACGATTTGGTCATATTAGTAAAACTAAATTCTTACAAATTAAAAATCTCAATATGGTTGACGATTTAAATCAAATTAATAACATCATACCTAATGATGAGTTATGCGAAGCTTGTATAAATGGTAAACAGAGTCGGTTACCGTTCAATGAGACTAAAAATAAAAGTCACATAACGCGACCACTATTTATTGTGCATAGTGATGTATGTGGGCCTATAACTCCTACAACTATTGATAATAAAAATTATTTTGTGCTTTTTGTTGATCAATACACACATTACTGTGTTACATATATATTAACGTATAAATCAGAGGTATTCACTGCTTTTAAAGATTTTGTTGCCAAAAGCGAGGCTAAGTTTAATTTAAAATTAGTCAATTTATATTGTGATAATGGTGGAGAGTACTTATCTACCGAAATGAAAACTTATTGCGTTGAAAAAGGTATAACCTACCATTTGACAGTACCTAGAACTCCACAATTGAATGGCGTTTCTGAACGTATGGTCAGAACCGTCACCGAAAAAGCTCGTTCTATGATAAACGGTGCTAAATTAGATAAAGTATTTTGGGGTGATGCAGTTTTAACTGCAGTTTATTTAATCAATTTAACCCCGACAAAAGCTTTAAGTAGTTCAAAAACACCATTCGAAATGTGGCATGATAAGAAACCGCAAATAAAATATTTAAAAGTTTTTGGCTCAACGGTTTATGTTCATAATAAAACCGGTAAAACAAAATTTGATGATAAATCATGGAAAGGTATTCTTGTGGGTTATGAACCAAATGGTTATAAAGTTTGGAACCCAGAATGCGAAAAACATGTGGTGGTTCGAGACGTCATAGTTGACGAAACTAATTTTTTACAGTCTAGGCCTGTGCTTAGATCTGAAGGGAATGTTAAAAATTCTCAAAATAAAACTGATACAAGCGATATTATAAAATCAGTTAAGTCTCGAAACTCCGACCATAATAAATCAGATATATCGAAATCTGATGAACACATGTGTCCCAATAAAATTCGCAAATTAATCCATGAAAATAATAATGAATCTGAGCAAGCAGTGAGTAGTTCTGAAAATACTTCTTTATCGAATGATAATGAAAACACAGATAATTGTGAACTCAGGAGAAGTGAAAGATTAAAACATATTCCCCCTATTTCTTACTCTGAGGAACACGATGATTATTTAATGTGTGCTTATTCAATTTTGTATAAAATACCAAGTTCATATAACGAGATTAAAACTCGTGAAGATAGATCTCAGTGGGAAAGCGCAATTAAAATTGAATTAGATTCTCTTTTGAAAAATAATACATGGGATTTAATACCTAGGCCGGAAGGTAAAAATATTGTCGACTGTAAATGGATTTTCACAATAAAACAGGATGAATTTGGAAAACCTTTAAGATACAAGGCCCGTCTTGTTGCTAGAGGTTTTAGTCAAAAATATTTAACAGACTATAATGAAACTTTTGCACCAGTTGCGAGAATAGCTAGTTTCAGATTTATAATTAGTTTTGCCAATCAATTTAATTTATTGGTTCATCATATGGACGTTAAAACAGCCTTTTTGAATGGGGAACTAAAGGAAGAAATTTACATGACAGTTCCTGAGGGTGTATTAAATAAAAATAATTACGTCTGTAAATTAAATAAATCTATATATGGGCTAAAACAGGCTGCACGATGTTGGTTTGAAGTATTCGAGGCAGCATTAATAAAAGAAGGTTTTCAAAATTCATCAGTCGATAGGTGTATTTACATTTTAAACAAAGGAGATATAACCAAAAATATATATGTAGTATTATATGTAGATGATTTGGTGATTGCATGCGCTGATATCGACATAATGAACAATTTTAAAAAGTATTTAATGAGTAAATTTGAAATGTCTGATTTAAAAGATATAAAACTATTTCTAGGTATAAAAGTTAGCAGGTATAGTGATAAAATCACATTAGATCAAAGTGCGTACATAAAAACTATTCTAAATAAGTTTAATATGCACGAATGTAAGCCTGTACACACTCCCTTGGAAAGTAAACTGAATTATGAAGCATTAAATTCTGATGAGAAATATAATGCACCATGCCGAAATGTTATAGGTTGTCTAATGTATGTCATGATATGTACTCGGCCAGACTTAAGTTCTAGTATAAATATACTGAGTAGGTATACAAATAAAAATAATAAAGAACTCTGGCAATGTCTGAAACGAGTACTAAGATATTTAAAAGGTACAGCTGATTTAAAGTTAACATACAAAAGGTGTAATTATAATAACATTCTTTGTGGCTATGTAGATTCAGATTGGGGTGGTAATGATACAAAAGATAGGAAAAGTACAACCGGTTATTTATTTAAGCTCTTTGAGCAATGTACTATTACTTGGAGTACCAAGAAACAAATGTCAGTAGCGGCGTCATCTATAGAAGCCGAATATATGGCATTATTTGAAGCTGTTAGGGAGGCTTTATGGCTTAAATCGTTAGCAGCTAGTATAAATATTAAAATTGTAAACCCAATTATTATTTATGAAGATAATAATGGCTGTATAAGTATCGCAAATAATCCAACTAATCATAAGCGTACAAAACATATTGATATTAAATATCATTTTTCAAGGGAACAAATCGAGAAAAATGTAATTAAATTAAATTACATTCCCACAGGTCAGCAGCTGGCGGACGCCTTGACCAAGCCATTACCTGCCATCACTTTTCAGGCAATGAGAAGCAAAATGGGTGTAGAATAAAATTATCTTAAGATACTGTTGATTTATATTATATTATAATTAGTTTACAATAATTAAGTAAATGAAATGGTCTGATTAGGTTTTACTGGGTTTTCCTAGTCCTGTGCAACAAATGTTGGGCCATTATAATGTAACTCCCAGTTATAAAGCAAGGAGGTACATATGTTCTGTCTAAAGTTGATTTGTATAAAGTCGATTAATTTTTGAGGGGGCGTGTTGGTTTATTTTACAAATAAATACAAAAACTAATCCTGATTTTAAATATAATTAAGAAGATATTTGATTGTATAAAATAATACGCCAGCGCCATCATCGTTCATTCCAAACAGAATGTATTTAAATGTTTTCGTAATGTTCCTCACTTCTTGTCACACCGTGCTAGTGGACGGACGTATTGCCTACCTTGCTAAATAATAATATTTTGGATAAATATATAGTGATTAGTTATATCCATCGAGTTGTTTTAATAATACAAAACCCACAAACCAATAATTAAGACAGTTGTGCCACTAGATGGCGCTGTTTCAATTCCTTAGAAATTCGCGTTACGTTAACCCGATCGTAACAGTATCATACTGCAACTAGGCCCTTTGTTTATGGGTACACTTTTTCGCCATGCCTTTACCCTCCATAGCTAAAATAAAAAACTGAAATGAACGTACCCCCATTTTGTACATCAACCTCGCCTACGTTCCTTCCCTTTTACATAATATTTCGTTGAATTTTTCCATTGACACAGTATGAGTATGTATTGAACGGACCTATCGTAGGTATAACACATTCGTAAAAACTCAAATCTTCTTCTCAAACATCTATAAATTATAAAAAAATTATAATTATTAATTATTAAACTTGCTGACAGAATACAAATCCCACACAGATTGAAAATGTCGCTAAATCAATTATTCTAATTTACATTAATACACTTACAGAAAATAAAAATTTTAAAACTGCATAGCCCGTGTATTGTTCAATGTTCAATTGTTTAGTCGAAATAATTGCTTGAGCATATTGAAACTAATGACTAAAGGCTAACTTATACGAGGAGAGTTATCGAATGCGAGCGACATCTAGTGGTTTCTTGAACTCTCCTCGATCACTGCATGTATAATAATAATAATAATAATTGGTTGAGTTATGCCGGTCGACTTTCATGGCAGTTCTCTCGAATGCTTATTTGAAATTAAAAAGCTTTTTCATGTTTTGGCTTTCTCTGAAGCCGTTAAAACTTGATCGTTGTAAACTGTAAAAAACCGTTTATGACTTATTTATATAATTGCCAGAACCTGTGGAAATCATTGTAGTCGTGCAAATAACACATCCCATAATGCGTCGAATCAAGGGTTCTACTAACAAAAACTTAATTCTGTCAATCTTACATTCGACACCTCACCTCAGCATTGCTTTATTAATACAAGTTGGCTTATTTCAAATAACCGCTGGCGAGAATTGTATGCCGAGTATAGGATAATATTTTATGAACTCGAGAAACTGTTTTCGTGTAACTTAGCTTTAATGCATTTTAAAATTAACGTACGATGAATGGTCGATAGTTATAACGACTTACTACTCATATCATGTCAATATCATGTATAATTTGCTGGCATTTCAGTCATTCGTATGCTCAAAAAGGTTCGGGCATGAAGACTTTATCTAATATAATATTTAACAATATTAAAAACCCGTATTCACACACATTACTGTACAGTTGAGCACTGTCATATTAAAACTGTAGGTACCATTCGCACAAATATTCACATAACGTTGACTAAATAATACGATACCTTTGCGAAAACTGAGTAGGTACCTATTTTACCCAATATTTTGAAGCTAAGAAGTCAAATATCTGGTAATTATGTAAGTACATTATTATAAAATGTAATCTAAATGTCTGTACCGTTATTACAAACAGACAGACCTGACGTTTCAAAAGTTTTTGTAAACTAAGCTTACACGATTTAAATGAATTTTGATTTTTAAAAGAACATTTCTTTAGTTTGTGGTATGCATACATTAGACAGGTTATTCATGTACTAATAAGGAGGTATCACTGACTGGGCATACATACAGTTGCTATGTGCTAATATAATGTGTGAGAATAAGGATGTTAAGCCGAATTTACATTGAGACACTAAAGTAGTTTTACGTGCAAGTAAATTTTACTTACATATTAGAAACTGTAACTAAAAGTTTAAATTTAGTAGAGCTGTTATGACAAAGTTTCAATAAATGTTACTTTCGTTACATGTTCTATGATTTGCACAATGGGAATCAAAATGTATAAAATTCATAACATCTAACATATCTATGAAATTTAGAAGTTAAACTCGATTTGGAAATGTGATAATTTTTTTAAATCCACTAATTTCGCAATGTAAATCCGGCTTCATATAATAACGATACAATAATTTTACACTAAACATGAGAATATTCCAATTAACAAATATAAACACACACAGTTTACAAATCTACAGTCTAAAGGTAAAGTATAATATTATTCTACGTAGTATAACATGAGAAGAATCATTTGGTATTTCGAGTTGTAATAACATAAGTAATTTTAAACGAGCTATTCAATTAATATCCCGTTATACTAGAAAACTTCAGTTTGTACCCTGACAATGACAAAGCATGTATTACACCAGCGTAAATTACACATTGAGTTTCTAAAAGAAGATTGTTTCATAGTTTGGAAAGCATCATCTCTGCCCCGTTCATGGATATTATAAAAGTTTAAACGTCATAAAAGATAAAGACAAAGTTTTTTAGTCGGTTATTTTTTTTTGTGAACCTCAGATTGTAGCGGCGTCAGAGCAAACAACTATCGCAGAATTAGCGCTCGATCGCAAAGTAAATAGGTCATTAAAGAAGGAGTAAATGAAGATAAGTCTAGCATTCTTGGTGTGGTATTTTTTCAGACTCTGTATTTATTGAATATTGTGGTTTTTAATGCGAGCGCAGAAGTTCTGCTACAGTCAAGTCCAAGGACTAGAAAAACGTAGAAGAATAAAACATGTCTCAGATTCTGTGAGACTCGGACCTCGGTTTAGGGAGGTTTATAACCGAAGAAGGTTGTGAAGTGCCACAATCCCGACGCCATGTGACCGTGGTTGGATCCATTTCTGGAAAACCTCTCGATGTGTAATTTTTATTGACGGGTACCTACTATACTAGACTTTCAAGTAGAGAGTATTTTCACGAGTTAATAGCTATCTAGATATCTTAGAACACCTTTGTTTATTTAAAATATCATTTTCTATCAATCTGTAGTCTGTCGATAAAATTGCTTAGCAATAAGAATTTAGATGATTGGTTATGAGTTTTATGATCCTTTATAAATCTGTGGATTAAGTTAACGACAGATTACAGAGAGACTGCAGATGATAAAACTACTATTACTGTTGAACTCGCTTAACCACATACTGTCATAACTTACAAAGCACCGCAGGAAATCGTTTAACAAATTTAGATAACTTAAAAAAGAATCAGGACTTTTCCAAGAGTCTATATAACATCGAATAAAGGACGTAACATCAGGACCAGAATCATAACAATTAAACGACATTGAAGTCGAGAGTCATACAAATACTACAATGGCTATAAACCATTAAACATCGCGTGTTACAAGTATGTTTCCTTCTTAATTAATTTAATACACAAGAATTTATGTGCGTACATCGCTTTAGGTAACTCAGATACATTTTCTCAATTGACTCCGATGTGACTCTCTATACACAACAAACTAGCACTAAAACTAAACTTACATTAGTTCTCTTTAATAAATACAAGTCAAGATCATATTAAAAAAAATCACTCTTGTTTTCTGTCACTAATGTCTCTGATAACTTCGCATCTTCAGTAAACCTGAAACGGAAAGAGAAAACTATATTAAAAGTTGCATAAATCATAGAATTATAAGGCACTTGTACCGAATCGTAAATCTATGGTATAAATATTGTTTTGTGGTATATTGTACTGAATATTGTGACTGAAATAAATAAATAATGAATGTTCACTATACAAACAATGTATGAAAATTTTCATGATAATCGATTGAGTATGTTGCAAAATACTCTGAAATTCGTTGTTCGGACAACAACAATAAAGAGAGTACAAAGCATCGTTTGACTCACTCGAAATTAATAAATATACACAGTTTTTTCTATGTTTTGTGGCGTTACTCATACGAGTTTTTGTCATAATGTAAATAAGCGAGTGGGAATTATTTTGCATACGAATTCTTGCCGCTCACGTTCAACAAACTCTCCTTGTGTAACTTGGCCTTAAGTCTTTTAAAATGTACCAAAATAAAAAGTAGAAAAGGTTAAAAAATACAAATATACCTATGAATTAGAAAAGTAGGAGAATACACAATATTTTTTTTAATAATTTAAATTTTTAGGGTTACAAATATCTACATGTAACCAACGATATTAAATACTGTTTGATGTGTAACTAGCGCATGAAAAATAAGGTGCACGAAAGAGGAAATTTATAGTCAGCTAAATGTTGGTTGTGGTCAACGACGAACGTTGTTTATTACCTATATCTACCTAAATATCGTCTATAATGTCGAGTTGTGTGTTCAGGAAGTGTAAAAACTATTTAGACATTAATATTTAATGGAATTAAAGACAAAATTGTGCATGCATTGTTGCCTATTATTCGGACCATTTTTTGCGGTGATTTTGTAGGGGCGTAACCGATTTGTAGTATAACATTGCATGAAACTAATTCTTATGATACCTTCAAACCCCGTTATCTATTAGTTATCTATAGTTTCGCCTGCAATTACGGGATGCAATTAATATTAAAATTTTCCGAAATAAAAGTACCTATACTAAAGCCATACTAGAGGAATACTGTTTACCAACAAACAAATTAAAAATGAGGGCATAAATCACACAATCATTTAACACCTAATAATAATTATAATTAACTTGTTCATAAATTAATGAAAATAAATTTGATTATTAAGCTTAAAACGATTAGATATAGTTAATATATTTTGAATAATATTTTATAAAACAACATTACATAATTCAATAAAAAAGTAATGAAATGACATACATTTTCTACCCTCATTTCCAATTGGTTTGTTATTAAACAGTACTCCTCGAGTATGGCTTTTTAACCGACTTCCAAAAAGGAGGAGGTTCTACGTTCGGCTGTATGTATGTTTTTTTTTTTTTTTTTATGTATGTCCAGCGATAATTCCGTCATTTATGGACCGATTTTGAAAATTCATTTTTGTTTTCAAGGGTTTGATTCCAGGGTGATCCCATTTTTTTCATGTCAGGATCTGATAATGGCATCCTGAAGAAATCGAGGGGAACTTTCGAAAATCGTAGAGACGGCTAGTGCATTTGTTAGTGTTTCCATAAGGTATTTTAAGCCACTAAAATTTTATGAAGGTCTGGAGTTGGTCTGATGATGGAGCCGCAGAAACAGTGAAGAAACCACAGAAACGTTGAAATTTAAACGGCTTGACTAAAACATCACTGGCTTGGCACCACCTTCAAACTGATCAGAAAGTAGCATATAGGTAAGAAGTTATTTCTTGCTTTTTAGTTTAGGTTATTTTTTGAGTTGGAAGTCTATTGAATTTTTTTTATTAAAATTTTTATGTGTGCCCTACGTTTTATCAATCTCCATTCCGAATTTCAAATAACTTTCGCATTTATATTTGAGTGATATCTCTTTTTGTGATTGTAAATATATGGACACTATTCTAAATGTTGCTATGTTAGAGGAGCTAATTACCTTAACACCGTAAGCCATCTCGTAGCCGCCCTTGCTCTGCATCTGGTTTTGTATGGAGTGCAGCAGCGAAGACGGCATGTCCACGTCCGTCGACCCTGGAACGTGATACAGCAAGTTAAGCCACTACAAACATCATTCATCATCACCTAAAGCTGCTAGGCTATTCTGTAACGATTTTTGTATTACTCGCAAGTGCGAGTTTCGAATTCACCTCTATCTCTCTGTTTAACTCTTCGATCATTATATCTCTGTTCAAGACTTCGACCATTATCTCTCTCTGTTTAACAATGCGACCATTAATAATAGTCAAAGGTTTAACACGAATGAGAAAGATAGCGGTGAATTCGAGATTCGCACTTGCGAGTTATACAAAGCATCGTTAGAGAATAGCTGTGTAGTATTTTAACCGCCCAGGGCCTGGCCTCCCTCCTTATACAGGCTGTTGCGGAGTATTTCCCCTAACTTCAAGGTGTTAACAAGTCCACTTATAGGTGCCAAATTGAACAAATTATTTTTTATTAAAAAAAAAACACATTTTTCATGTTTTCCTTTTTATGTTTTCATACAAAGTGATTCAAGTAGTTCCGACTATCCATGTAACACGCACCATTTCTATCCTTGCATTTTAAAATACGTAATCGTAGTGGTAAGAGTGTCGATATCGACGAGATATTGCAACTGGCACTCGACACTTCACTAGTAAGCTAGTTCATGATATTTATCAATGAATAAGTTTGGCTAGCTCATAATTTAAGGATGCATTATAAGGGACACAATTTAAGATCTATTTCATCATATCAGCCGATGGACGTCCACTGCAGGACATAAGCCGTTTGTAGGGACTTCTAAATATCACGATACTGAGCCACCTGCATCCAGCGAAGCCCTGTGACTCGGTTGATGTCGTCAGTCCACCTGGTGGGGGGTCGGCCAACACTGCGCTTACTAGTGCGGGCTCGCCATTCCAGCACTTTGGGACTCCAACGTCCATCGGCTCTTCGAACTATGTGCCATTGCCACTTCAGCTTCGCAACTCGTTGAGCTATGTCGGTGACTTTGGTTCTTCTGCGGATCTCCTCGATCTGAATTCGAAGATCTATTTACATAAGAAATATTTTTTACTCCGAAAATATTTCATTTTAGAACACATGTTCCTTAGACATTTTTAATTAATTTTTCTTAAAGAATTATGGGAAATGCTCTCGAGCATCCTGTATAACAGAGAGGGAATTTGGCTTAACGTGCTCTCCGAGGAAAAGGGTTTGACACTATCAACTTTCCAACTCTCCGAGTTTTAGTATGAATGTTTGTTACTCTTTCACGCCTCGGCTACTGAACCATTCGGTTTAGTAGCCGAGGCGAAAAAGTCCATGATTCCCGAGGGATTTGTGAAAAATTAAATTCCACGCGGACGAAGTCGCGGGCGTTCGCTAGTTAGATATAGTTATACTAAATAGGTGAGGCTGAATAGGTTGTACCTACTTACATAATTAAATACCATGCCTTTTAAGCTAATGACGATATAATGGAAACGGAATAAAAGCAGCTGTCAAGAGTCGTGACCACAGTCGTGATTGGCGCCGATTGAATCTTGTAGCAAATGTATAGACAACGGCCTTGAAAGGTCTCGCGAAAGGTATTCTATTCGTCAGTAGGAATTTCTAATTAAATGGTTAGTAAGTAGTGCTTGTAGTGTAGTACGTAGTGAGCCGTGATAGCCCAGTGGATATGACCTCTGCCTCCGATTCCGGAGTGTGTGGGTTCGAATCCGGTCCGGGGCATGCACCTCCAACTTTTCAGTTGTGTGCATCTTAAGAATTTAAATATCACGTGTCTGAACGGTGAAGGAAAACATCGACCTAACCCCTCTCATTCTGAGAGGAGACTCGAGCTCAGCAGTGAGCCGAATATGGGTTGATAATGATGAAGTAGTGCTTATTATATTGCAAGCCTTATTTTGTTTTTGAAGTGATAACTTCTTATGGGAGGTCGAACCGGTTTGTAACGTAACGCGTTACGGCGCCAGTCTGTCTGGCTTCCCTTTCTCTCGCGCATACGGCAGGTTTAAGTTATACTTCTGTCGAGCGTCCCGAGATGCGCACGTTTTTCATTTTTTTTCAAGAATATTCATTTCCATCATTATCGATCTATTTAACAGCCCTGGGGCCTTAGCCATGTGGCAAGTCGATTCACTTTCTTCAAACGCTAACGCTTCTAAAACTAACAAAATGTATGGGAATGACAGATCCGATCGACAACTTGATCACGTGACCTGTCGATAGCAAATGTCATTCCCATACATTTTAATTTTCGAAGCGTTAGCGTTTGTAGAAAGAGAATCATGGCAACAGGCCCAGGCCTCCATATTGGTGAGGGGATATAAGTTAATTATGGTGATACTGTTAAATTCTTTAACTCTGAAGCACGGATGTCTTCTTCATCCACCATCTTCTCAACTCCTACCTTTGTCACTAAATCTTCTCAACTCCAACCTTTATCACTAAATCTTAGAAGAGAGAAATGCTCAGTATTACGTAAGTAGTCCAAACCAGAACCTACTAACTCTTTGTTGATCTAAATCCAGTAGCGGATTTACCAGCAGGTTAAGTAAGGCAGATTTGCTTTGCATAAAAAGTTTTATCTTACAGAAATAAAGAAAAAGTCTTGAAATATTTTAGTCCTTCTGTACGTACTGTACTAAATTATATTGAACGTTGCAATATTATTGACTGATTGCAAACTAGGGTATCAAATTTCAGAGGTCAGTCCCTACTCCCTACTGAAAAACATCCTACTGGCGGCTCTATAAATCCACCACTGTTTAAAACATTATGTAAATGTAAACAATCAAGTATAACATAGTAGGGCGTAGGTATTTACACAAACTAAATGCGGCTTTACAATATTTATTGCATAGCACTAATTGTAACGAACACAAACTGTATGCTATCAGCCTAATTACCTACGTACCGTCAGCGAGTGCCAACTCGACACGCAATGTCATATGAAACCCTGCGTGAGGAAATAATAATAATAATAATAATAATAATAAGCCGTTTATTCCCAAATAACACATACAAATAATATAATACAAACAATTAAAAAGGATAAAGAACTTAAAACTAACTTAAATTAACAAAACTTAATTCTAAAATAATAAATATTTATTGTAGGTTGATATTTTTCTAGTTGTTTTATTTGGGTACCCATTTTCGGGTAAAGGCCTCCTCCATCGCGACCCAACGCTCTCTGTCTGCAGCAAGCCTCGTCCATGTACGACCTGCGACCTCTTCGATATTGTCTCTCCAACGAGCGTGCGGTCTGCCGCGCGGCCGGATGTGCGTGAGGAAATAGCAGGCTACAAATACGTTGTTGCTATATGTAGGTATACCAAGTACATAGTATATTATTTGGCGATGAGAAGCGTAGACGATCTGGGTCAGTGATCTGTACTAATGCTCTAAGCTATTATGTCGAAAGATCGGTTGCTTTGGCGTACTGTATCAAAAGACTAAAAGCGACTAAAGCCCAATGGGGGATAATTCGTTGTAGAAATGGGTAGGTGTTAGATACTATCATGCATAGAATTTCAATTATGATAAGTTTGTTTAAACTAAGGCAATAAATATCAATTGCTTCATGAAGGAACAAATCTTGAGGAAACTTGAACATTCAGAAATAGTCTGGGGTGAGAATCTAGACTCTCACCCTACAGTAGATGTAGACCCTAGGGTGAGAGTCTAGAACTCTAGACTCTTACAAACCCTAGGGTGAAAATCTAGATTCTTACCCTACGGTAGATCCTAGGGTGAGAGTCAAGACTCTTACCCCTAGGGTAGAGCCTAGTGTAGAGCCTAGGGTAAGAGTCTAGACTCTTACCCTAGGGTAGAGCCTAGGGTGAAAGACTAGACTGTAACTTGATGCTGTGGTGTGTGTTGTAAATCTGAAGTACGTACTGTGACTTTGACTCTATATATTCAATTACTAATTAATCTAGGAAGGGGTTTTAATTATTAGCCATATTATAAAAGATATGACAAATATTCTTTAAAAAAAAAAATTAAAGGATTTAATCTAAGTTGTACAGAACTTGGAAGTTAAAACACATTCTACAATGCACTGAATCTGCGTCTATCATCCATATTCCATACCAACTTGACATCAGGCTATGAAGGTAGAGCCTAATAATCTAGATGAGTTACAAAAATAATAATTTAAATGAGATAATCCTACAATCAAAATTACCACAAAAAGAATTTTATCCAAAGTGAACTTTACTATATTTACTACAATAAGTTACGTAACCGCAAAAAATACCATAATCAACAATAATAATATGCATACGTGGATTTAAAAAAATATCTGCGATCGTGCGCGTTTGAACGAAGATGACTCACTTGCCCGCTTACTTGCCTCGGCCGGCGAACTTAGTCTATTTTCGATTCGATGTCAGTTGGCAGCATTGAATGTACTCGGAATATTCTAATTTTAAATTCAAACGACAACAACGTTCGTATCTATTCAATTCAACAATAAATTCACGTACGGTGGGGTAAGATGTCGTAAAAACTCAAAATAGACATTGTACAATCTATCTTTTTATATATTTTATACTCAGTATTAGTAAATATAATTAGTTTATTCAGCATGCCGGAGACTTAAATTGAGTTTGAACAAAGATAATATGGCTTCAGTATGTTTAACTAAACTAATACTTTAATGAGTGTTTACTTATCGGCAAAGCTCTTTTAGTGAGCTGCATAAACACTATTATCGGATTAGTGTAATAACGGTTCTAGGCATTCTAAGTATGTACATATAAATAGAATAGTATGTAAACGAATGTATAAATATTTTATTTATTTAAAATTTAAATTTTATTATTATTTATATTCTTTGTGTTAATTTATTTTCATTTAGTTTATGTGAAAATTAAAATGAGTCTGAGGGAGATATACCTACCCAAGTTTTCGATTTGTTTTTTATAAATTCGGTAATTACCGGAATGATAAGTAACAGTAGGACCAATAGTAAAATATTGCAATTTTCATTAATAAGACTTTGTAAGTTATGAGATTGTTACCTTCTTTTAAATATCGAAATTTACTATTATTCCACAAAAGAGAATCGGCTAAAACGTCAAAAATATCTCTTGTTTTATTATTGAACTGAAAGTCACTTCATTATACGTGCGGAAATTATACGTTTTCCATATTGTACATTGCATGACAACGTCCTTAATTATTCACAAGGGGAATTGTCGACATTACACGCAGTTTGTATGAATTCTACTTACAGCCCATCGACTGCGACAATTCTTTGCCATTTACGGAAGCAGACGTTCAACAACTCCGCGACCGAATTTGGAACGCACGTGTGTATCCAGCATACTAAGCACTCAGTTTTTATATAAGTACAGTACAGCATAACCATTGGAATATTTGATGGCAACCAAATGTGTGTTTTGTGTATGACATAAGGGATATTCTTCTGTTACGTCATGAGTACGTGATTATTGAGACGTATATATTTTTTTTTTTTATTTATTTGGTAAACCAACAACCTTACATTTTTTACAAGCTATACAGGGTGATTCGGTCTTTAGTGCGGATATTTTTTTTCGTGGTTCTGTATCATTAATAGAATATAAATCTACAAACAGTTCGATACATTTTATGTAATTTTTTTTTAAATTTATGTCTCTAAAATAACAAAATAATGTACATATTATTACTAAACAAGATATATTCAGCTTAAAAGTGATCTGGTGACGTTCTTTAGGTATCAAACGAAAATAAAATAAACGCACAATAGGGTGACCCTAAAATTCTATTCAAAAGTAAATAACTTTAGCTAACGATAATTTTGTTATTTTTGAGTTAAAAAAAAAAAAGAAAAAATACGTGATCATTAAATTTTGTTTATGTACAAAATATAAAAATATCCGCACTAAAAAAATTTTCTTCCTGTATAATATTTTAATAATATAAGGTAAGGTAAAATATATTAATTATTACACTATACATAGACGCTTCCAATATGTCAGCCAATAGGTGGCTGAGACACAAAAGTATATTTAACCAAGTTTTTGTACATTTATTCTGTTTTTTCATACCATAGTTTAAAAATTGCAAAGTTTGCAAAGTTACAAAATAGTTGAAGTTACTATGAAACCTATACTCTCTAATCTATATGTATATATTGACCAAATCTACCACCGTGACTACAACGATAACAAAGGCAATATTGATTCAACAGTTTCGCCTACAAAATCCAACGGAGGGGAATCAGTGATAATAAAATATTATGAAAGTCAATTCAAACTTATTGTGCGGAATATTATTTATGTAGCTTTCACGCCCCCTTATATCATATTCCGATAATGTAGAAATGATTTAAAGATAGAAGAAATACACTTCGCAATTGATAACTTCTAAGGAAGCTGATTGAAATCGTTATGTGCGACATAACGTTTACATATTACTTTTGTATGTTTTGTACTTCTTTCAGCTTACGGCTATGTTATCAAAACTATTGTGGCGTAAAACTAAACACTTACCACAACTTAAATATCCACTAAGAACGTCAATAGCATCTTCAAGACAACCAATTAAAAATAACAGTAAAGCATTTTTGTTGGAAACTATCCAACACAATCATTATCAGTTCACTACACATACACATAAGCTATGATATAATATATATAGGATAAGATTTATTGATTGATTAACCGTTCATTAAAATTAATATTTCGCAGTTTAATTTTTCCTTATTGTAGGCTTCGCATCGTCGGTAGGAAGTTGAGTTCATTGCCACGGTATACAATAATTAATGTTTACAAGCCAGTCTTAAGGTTGTCTTGTGCTATTGGTTTTTTTTCTTCATTATCTTTATACAGACAAAGCACGATCATTCTACTATTTACTATTCTATTTAATCAATAGTATATCGACTTAGTTAATAGTAGAATAATCGTGATCGAATACGTATTTGTTATTGTTAGCTTCTAAGGTTTCTATTCATTGATGTCAATTTATATAGTCATATTTCTTTTGACCAAAATTGTATTACCTACCATTTAAATGTGGTGTTAGATAATTTAACTTAAAAATCTCTTTAAACGCACGTATATTGCTATAATCTGTAACTACCTAAGTAGATTGAATCAATTTTGCAAGTGTCAAATCAAAAGCTAAAATATCAGGCTCCCAAAAATGTACGTACCAGGATCTACTTAATAGTTAATCATTGTGAAGCAATCTAAAACTACAAAGGATTATAGTGAAAGTAGATTAAGCATTAGAAGCGTGTCATAGCATATCTGTTTCTATTTCATAATCTATGACATAACTCATGGTTCAATGACTAGGTAGTTGAGATTTTTATCGAACAATATGCGTCTAGAATTTGTCCCAAAAAGGCAATCTCCGGATAAAGCTCACACCAGTTTTTCTTGCATTATTAATGACGAGAGGAAATTGTGACTAAGCAGAGGAACTTTATAAATGAAATACGAGACGAGAAACTATAGACTATGACTACAATACATTACTAATATAGATATAGGTATTTATAATTTACTATATAGTTTATTAACTTTATAGTTTACTCAAATTGAGAACAATGTCAAATAGCTTAACAAAGAATCCGTTTCTCAAATACGAGTATTTTCACTGCACTTTAGTTTTTTTACATGTGTTGTTAAGCATTTTCATCCTTAGCAAAGGTGACCTACATAACATCTAAATTTATGGTTTGTTTTTCTATCAATTGTTGTTGAATTAACAGCTATTTAAGATATTTGTATTAGATAAAGACCTCTGCTGAACTTAATAGCTGGCATTAACTTTAACTATATACATAATATTATTCGCAGTTTATAACTAGGTACTTTCAATGTTGTCCTACAAATTTCTACAGAGAAATATAAAAACATGTGTCCAGTTCTGTGGTCCACCAACCTAGATGTCTGAGCTACTTTGCAAGTCCTAATAAAGGCAGGTATGTATAATAATGATACTCGTATCAAGAATGTATAAATCAGCTTGTCTTATTTTCCAGAGGGGTCGCGCCAGCATTTTCCATACCTATTGCCTATAAATCAGCAGTTATCTTCTTGTATATTTTGATGAAATACAGCTTTGTGGATGTGCTCACAATAATGTTAGCTGAGTCAGATCCATTTTGTTGGCACAATACATTTTGTAGTATTACCATTAAATAGTTCTAAGTCTCTAAGACATAAATGTATTAGTTTTAAGTTATTAAGTAGTTAAGTGTTGTGCTGACAAATAAATGATTTATATTCTATTCTAAATATAATAAAACGTGTCTTGAAATGTGAGTGCCTATTTAGCTGTTAGGGTAAAAATATAGGTATTTGCTATTTTATTAATTGGTCAATAACAAGTAAATTAAGTGTTAGATAACTGTGATCACATATACCTATGATACCTATTTGATTTATTTATGATCGATTAACGGTAAATAACAAGTCGTCTAATTGTACAGTAACGGTCAGTGAGAAGTGTAAAACGTAAGCGTAAATACGATATTGGACTTTTTTTCAAGATAAATTTATATATCAGCCTGGAGTTGGGAAATTCGCTTTGTTGGTTGGAATAGTGACTGAACCTGTGGCGTAGGTACATTTGCACACTATAAAACCTTCTGCGAACGATTGGCTGCTATGGCCGAAATTCAGGAGGGCATGACAACAAACTCATTTCAAAGTCTTTCACCATTAGAAAGATTGATTTTCACCAAGTAACATGTGTGTATTTCCACGGGAAATAAGTGGGTGAAACTGCGTTTTGTCTGCTAGTAATATTATATTTCTGTATTGCTGACGCTTCTTCAATTTCACACACCAACGCGCTTGTTTAACGCTTGTTTACAAGATACACTATACTATTACAGCCAAAGCAAAACCGTATCATAACATAGAACCATACCAGCATGACATCGCATCGTGTAACGATATCGATCGCCGATCGGTCGTTCACTTCAATTGAAGGTTGCTCAAAATCGAATGACATGTTATCATGTCATCTATTGCGCACGATTACAGCGCTCGCTTTCAAGTGTCCCTCAAAGATAAATAGATTATAAAGTTAAACATCAAAGCCACAACAAAGCGCAAAAAATTCAAGTAGAACTACGTCACAAAAAGCTTTGTAAAGCGTAGTTTTCTTTATTTTACAATCCTTTGCCTACTAATTTATTCAATTAATTATTAATAAATGTGTAGGTACTTATAAATGCGAAAGTTTGTAAGTATGTTTTTTTTAATGAAAATGACAATGGAGATTATTTTAAAAAATAATTACATATAAATCCATTCGAAAACTACAGACATAATTTATAAGCAAAATTATTATATTATGTTTTTTTTTTGTTGTGCAAAAACGTTTACACCTGGCGTAAATTCAGTTGTACGAGTACGAGTAAACAAGCTACGTAATATTAAACTTAGCATCAAGCCCATAATTCGTTCGGTAGCTATGCTTAGTTATATAGTTTATAAGGTACCTATCTTATAAACTTTATTTATTTACTAGATACTACAGTAATTAACAATAACTGTAGAACCTACTTTTTTGTACATATTATAATGGATGGAGATTTGGAGTCATCTGCACCAAAATATCTAAATAATGACTTATTTATTAATCAATATTGTGAATGATGATTAATAAAAATAAAAATAAAAGAGCAACTACTAAATTAATTACTAACTCTGCTAAGTACAATTTTGCCACCCGAACCTGTACAAAAAAAAAGATAAACTCGACGTAACAAGAGCGCTTGGCTTCGTTCAACTTGAAATATTCGAATTTGAATTTAAACGTTAATTGTAATCAATGAGTGAGTTTAAGTCAGGTGTTAACGCTTTCTAAGTATATTACAACTCACCTATGTGGCCTGTGTGCTGGAAGTTGGTCGGAGCACCGATCATAGACCGGTCTATTCTCCGCCGAGCGGTCCTCTGTGCTTGAGCAGCCGGTTGGTAGCAGCACGCAAACCATTGCAGCCACATTTCACCACCAGTAGTTGCCATTTCGAATAGTCTCCTACCACAACACTACCACACAAACACAGCACAAGCAACAGTTATTTAATTAACACTTGCACGAGTTGCAAACTTGACTAAACGCTGCACGAATTTAAAGCTTTTATTTTTGTCAACTTTATTTACACTTGTACAAGTAACAGACACGTTCAAACGCACAAGATTTTGAAACAAATAATGACACAAAAAAAAGAACTTGACTTGTACGATTCTTGTTATAAAATGGATCGGTTTTTGTCCACACTTGTTGTTTCTTCGTAGTTCAGACTATGTGGATGATGTTTTTTATCAGTGCGATAGTGATATCGATCCGGTTCGTACGAGATGCGTTCTCTCTGCTGATCAAGCGCGGACTGACACGCGGTCACATGGCGCGTCGGTGAAATCTGGAAAAGAAAAATATTGTTGAGGGACGTTCTTGGAACCGATAGCTAACGACCTTGTTTTTGTCTTGTGTACATAATTTGTATTGTAATGATAAATAATTGGGAGGGTCAAGTCTGTTGTTATTTATAAGTATGAGTAAGGGTAGATAGATTTGAAATATCAAAATAAAATACATACTTCCAGCGAAGTATGTATTTTATAGGATTATGATTATTAACTCTTAGTTAGATGGAATGTTTTGGTACTCATTATCCATCATCGCAATAAGTTAGCTGCTCTTGGGGTACGTTGAGTAAGTATTGTTTTCTTTAATTGCAGTTTGAACTTGAAGTTTCAACGGTCAACAAACAAGAAAACTGTACGGTATACTTTTATCGTGCCTTGTAACCTTTTATTGTTCGTTGGCACACGCGAATTTCTGCGAGGGAAATTATCCGACTGACAACTCACAAAATTACGCTCGTTTGGCTTTGGCCTCAACCATACTCGACGTAGCGATACCCCAAGAGCAGTTAACTTTTTGCGATGATGATGGTGAGGCGGACTTAACACTGACAGGTCATAGGTTGAATCCCTGGCCGCTGGAATATTGTCGCACCCATTCTGTCTTCTCTACTTTATTGAAGGACACCAGCAGAGCAATTCACTTACTTTGACGTATGTTATCTAACTAATAGAATTGACATCAAATTAAAACAACCGCATTTTTCGTATTCCTTAAAGCCCGTTGTTAACAAAAATCACAATGTCAACTGGGAAATCTCATCTACCAACGACAATAAGAACTTAAGCTAACTTTTTTTAATGTATGGAAGCGGGCTATTTTTCTTTCGTTTCCCTTACGTTTTCTACACGACATACCGGAACGCTAAATCGCCTGGTGGTAACTAGCCACGGCCGAAGCCTCCCACCAACCAGACCTGGACCAATTTAGTAAACCCCAATCAGCCCAGCCGGGGATCGAACCCCATCGCATCGCATACCACTGCGTCATGGAGGTCGGAAAAACAAAATAATGCCCACAAAGAACAGTGGCAAGAATACTGACTGCATTTCCGTATTAGACTGCACTAAAGATGAGTCAGCCCTTCTCTAAGCGACATGTAAATAAAATTCATAGGTAAATTGAGTCATGGCCATCAAGTATCGAGCACCTATTTAAGATTTCTGTTGAAGTCAGTCGCATAACTACTGTGTCGGCGTAAACAATCCAATTAAGAATTAGAAATTAACGACCTCTTCAGCTAATTGGATGTCTAATGGATGATTATAGGCCTAATGTTGTAGTTTTCTACATTACTAGCTATGCGTGGTTTCCATTCCCGTTGGAATAAGGAGATAATATATAGCCTATAGCCTTCCTCGATAAATGGGCTATCTAACACAGAAAGAATTTTTCAAATCGGACCAGTAGTTCCTGAGATTAGCGCGTTCAATCAAACAAACAAACAAACTCTTCACCTTTATAATATTAGTATAGATTTGCAAAATCTTCATCCTTTACATACATTTATTTAATTTTAATGAATAAAAAAATATTGTGTATATTTACAATGAGATTTGAGAGTTGAGATTCCGGAAACATCTATGGTAAAACCGGGTTTTGTGAAAAACTGAATTATACGCGAACTGAAATGCACACTCCGCTAGTCCAAAATGAAAGTCTATGCAACATCTATGGATCTATGGCCTAAAGATACATTATAAGTTAAATGCACAATGTTTTAGAATTTAAACTATGGTAGGCACGACAAACATTGGCGTATCTAGGATTATTTCCTAGAAGTCTGCCATTCTGCTTTGGGACATTGTGGTGGATTATTAACCGAACCTCTCTTATTCTGAGAGGAGACACGTGCTCGACAGTGAGCCGAATGTTGATTTTTAATGATGATGCATAGTAGGTAGTGCATTTATGAAAGTGTACTTCACTGACTTGGGCCCAGGTACAAAATACTTATTCATAAGCGTATTGTTGTATGTAATAAATAATAATTAATTACCTAATTTTTCTTTGGACTAAGAAACTCATCAAAATTAATCTAAAACAAAATCAACAGATTCAACCGGGCTTAAGTCGGCATAAAGGTTGGTATGTGACTTCTAGCTTCAAACGAAATAATTTTATCTCATCCGCTTGTCAGTGACAAGAGGCTGGATAAGATGTTAGATAATGTGAAGATGTTCTGAAAAACGACTGATTGGCATCTGACAGCAATGCTGAGAAGGTTGGCCTCGGTCCCGGCCCGTGATCTTCATGCATATCTCAGAGACTCTAATCTTGTAAAACCGTGCGGCGTTATCAGTTTTAAAGAAACTTAAATTCATGTGTTTTGTTTTTGTTGATACCCTATCTAAAGTGTGACTTAAAACACAAAATGAAATTTCAAGTCATTAGGTAGGTATTTGGACAATTGGACTAACGCTAGCCATCCACGGTCCGATGTACACACATGCCTGCATGACGGCTCGACTTGAAGCGAAAATCGCGACCAACACACGATAACTTTTACCTGACGTCATAAAACGATACAATAATTATGAGAAATTACGGCATCGGCAACCCTTCCAAAAACCCGACGTGTTGCCACAAAGCTAAGGGTCTGTCGATTGGAGACATGATTCGTCATAATATCCCGTATCTATCCTATCAATTTTACTCTCAACAATATCGCAAATAACTTGAAAATCAAAGGTACACTGGTATAGCCAATTACCTAGGTTCCTACATAATGTTAACCTTTTAGCTGACGCCCTGCAATTTCACCCACGTAGTTCCCGTTCCCATGAGGATACGGGAATAACTTATAGCCTATGGCACTCACAAATAACCTGGCTTTCTAGTGGTATAAGAATTTTCAAAAAGGGCTCAGTAAATCCTTACAATACCACAAATGTTATCTGTATAATATTAAGTATAGAACCCTATGTGTTTCGTCGTCATCAACCCATATTCGGCTCACCGCTAAGCTCGAGTCTCTTCTCAGAATGATAGGGTCAAGGCCAATAGTTCTCCAAGCTGGCCCAATGCGGATTGGCAGACTTCACACACGCAGAGAATTAAGATAATTCTCCGGTATGCAGTTTCCTCACGATGTTTTCCTTCACCGATTGAGACACGTGATATTTAATTTCTTAAAATGCACACAAATGAAAAGTTGGAGGTGCATGCCCCGGACCGGATTCGAACCCACACCCTCCGGAATCGGAGGCAGAGGTCATATCCACTGGGCTATCACGGCTATGTGTTTAAGTGTTATTTATTAATTTAATGTTTACTGTTAATACTTTCTTTATTGGAATTTTTAATAAGAAAGAAAAACGAATAATTACCTATACATCCTGCGCGCACAGCATTCTTTAGAGTTGTTAGTAAAGGAAAGGATTTTAATGTGAAAACTTGGAAGTTGGAATGTAGCCAGCCACTTAGTCTTCTTAGTCTTGGCTATTAAGGCTTTAAGGGTTGTCTGTCTGTCTAGAACTGTCTTTGAGTTATGTTGTACCTACAGACGTTGTTTTAAGTCTAGACAAAGAATTCTTTAATATATTTTTTAATAGAAATCCTTGGAATCAAGAAATGTATTTACGAGTAGGTAGTAGATTTCTTTATGGTGAACTCAAATTCAAATTCCTTTTACTCAAGTAGGAGAAAATCGTTGCTAGCATTAATGATTTTTTTATCGTTATCATGTCATGTATTGGTAGTTGGTTTTTATTACATTTTTGTAAAGTAGGTAATGTTATTTAACAATCTTTATTTTTTGGATTTTACGGTTACGGTCAAATCGTTGGATTTTCGAAATGCACACCTTTTAGTTATCAACTAATCCACTTTATCCTTATCTGACGTGCTGTATGAGTATTTTTAAATTAACTTGTTTTTTTGGTTGCCTAAACGTATCCATCAATATTAAGAGCTCATTCTCAACAAAGAGCAAGGTATAGTCTCTTACACGTTTGTTCAACTGCCGTGCTCGAGTAACTGCAAAAATCCGCTCTTCGGCTTCCTTACTATAATTATGATTTAAGTAAATAGTCGCCAATATTAAGAGCCCCTACTTGGTGGAGGTATTCAACAACTTATGTTCAAGTGCCGCGCTCGAGTAACTACAAAAATCCGCTCTTCGGCTCCCTTACTATAAATATGATTTAAGTAAATAGTCGCCAATATTAAGAGCCCTTACTTGGTGGAGGTATTCAACAACTTATGTTCAACTGCCGCGCTCGAGTAACTGCAAAAATCCGCTCTTCGGCTCCCTTACTATAATTATGATTTAAGTAAATAGTCGCCACTCGTTAGTACATTTTACCTATAGAGCTACACCCTTGTACGTTAGTGCATACGCAATACGCAGACAATTGTGTTGTATGCCTATTGTGGAGCTCTAGACAATGGGCTGAGACAACTTCAGTACCGCCGCGAAGTGAGTGCGTGTGCAAATAAAAACGCTTTTTACTTTTTCTTTGTTACAATGTAGGTATGTATTGACAGCTACGTATAGTACTGCAAGTACGTTGCACCAAAATGGCGGTCATCTGCGCAGGTACAATTATGCTAGCCACTCATCATCCAATAAGTTTACGAGCTTGCAGCGCTAACGACAGGACATCCGATGAATCTGATCGTGTGTTGGTGGGTACATGACTGATGAATGTACATGACATGCAGATCACAAATAATTGAAAATATCGTAGACTATTGTAATGGCGTCAAGTGTGTGGCACGTAACGTAACGTAACGCAACGCACTAATGGAGAACCTTCTTAAAAGGTTACGAGTCTCTGGATGGATTTATTAACTTTCGATGGACTGAAAATGGACGCTATGTATAAAGCCGATTGGAGAAAAGTTCATCATTTTCTCAAAAGTTATTAATTTTTTCTCGTTTTGATGTGAATCAAGTTATCGTTCTTTGTCGTTTTTTCTTGAATGTGTAAGTTAGGTTAGGTATTAGGTCTCTACTCTCTTCTCTACTACTCTCTACTATTACTCTACTCTTTTATTACAGTTATACAGCAGTTTGTATTGTATACAGTTTATACAGTATTATGTACTTGTTGTTTGTTTGTTTGCTTGAACGCGCTAATCTCAGGAACTACAGGTCCAATTTGAAAAATTCTTTCAGTATTAGATAGCCTATTCATCGAGAAAGGCTATATATTATCGGGAACCACGCGGGTGAAACCGCGTGGCGTCAGCTAGTATAGTAATATATAGCCTCAATAGCTCAATGGTAAGATCGATCGGACTAATCACCGAGGGGTGGTGGTTCGATCCCCGTCCCGTTGGTCTATTGTCGTACCCACTCCTAACAGTCTTTCCCGACCAATTGGAGGGAAATGGGAATCTTGGTCATATTAAGAAAAAAAAAGATATGGCAAATATTATATAAAAAAATATATACATAATTATACATATAGACACGGGTTTATAGATAGACCAATGATTTTGACCGGTGACCAGTGAAAGCGTGCACCGATATGTCTGCAACGCAGCGAAAGTGACATGGATCAACGACGAAGCCGATATAATATGCATAATATAATAAATATTAGATAATACACTTAGATAACTTATACGGGCCCTTTCCTCTGCCGGTATCTGACGCTGTTTATAATCGCGACTCAATGACTTTGTTATTCACTGATATATTGTTATGACAAGTAGGTATTTACTTCTATAGTATACACTCAAGTTTCGTTTTATATCTATACTGCAGCCTTTCTTGAGTACTGTTGACCAACAAAGAAATTATAGAAATGAAAGTAGAAAACGCATGTCATTTCATGTTATTTATTTTAAATTATGAATGGTCTGTTTATAAAATGTTATATTAACCATATCTAATTGTTATAAGCTTATTAATCAAATTTATTTTCATTAATTTAGGAACAAGTTAATTATAATTGTTATTAGGATTATAATGACAAACGATTTATACTCATTTTTAATTTGTTTGTTGGTAAACAGTCCTCATCAAGAAAGGCTGTTGTGTAGGTACATTCTACACCCCATTCTCTTGCATTATTTTTAGGTTTTCGTACTCCAAAGGGATGAAACGGATACTCTTATTTATCAGATGCTTTTATGAAGCCTTTTATGAAGACTCCAAGTCACTCAGCGGGAGATAGAGCGAGCAATGCTTGGAGTTTCTCTGCGTGATCGAATCAGAAATGAGGAGATCCGCAGACGAACCAAAGTCACTGACATAGCTCAGCGAGTCGCGAAGCTGGAGTGGCAATGGGCAGGCCACATAGTTCGAAGGATGGACGTTGGGGTCCCAAGGTGCTGGAGTGGCGACCCCGCAACGGAAAACGTAGTGTTGGTCGACCCCCCACTAGGTGGACCGAGGATATCAAGTGCAGTGTGCCACTGGATGCTGGCGGCTCGAGATTGTTGTGCTTAGAGGTCCATGCAAGAGACCTATGTCCAGCAGTGGACGTCCATCGGCTGATAATGATGATGATGGTGATGATGATGATGATGATGAAAATAGCTCATTAGATCATCTCGTTGCTCCGTCTGTCAAGACCTTTTTTGCAGGAACGCGTGGAAGTATCAAATAGAAGTTAGCAAGTACCAAATATGCCGGTCAATCCCTTGAAGATGTAAAAATTTAAAACTATACCAGCGCAGTTAAAAATGATGATTAGGTGAATAAGCAGCGCAAAGCGGTAAATTATTTTGAGTATTTTTCATACAACCCATGATTTTTTTTTAAACAGCAGTGCACGCTTGATCGCAATCATGCCTGATGGTAAGCGACGATGCAGCCTGTGGTGAAACGCCTGTGAATAACCTCAAGTTCAAATTTCGAGCAATAACGCACGGATTTGTTCACACACGCATCCGTCATTGACGATACAAAAATGTATTACTCGACTCGAAGACTCTTTGACGTCGATGGTTTAAAGTAGACGAATAGGCGTTCAAATTTTAACTGAATGATAATATAATGGATAGAAATGAATCCTAGATTTACTACCAATTAATTTGGATGTCAAGTAACTCGAATTCGTAATTTCGTATTCGCATTCTCCGTGAAATGTGAATCGTAAAAAATTACGATTCACATTTCACGAATTAATTCGTCTTCGTGATTTTTCACGATTCACACGGTTAGGGTCGCCAGATAACCAAGACCAATAATCGGACAGACTAGTCAGTATGGCCGGACATTAGAATGAAAATGCCGGACACTCATACGGACACGTTATTGAGGATTTCGTGTCTCTGTAGGTATAGTACGACAAAAATGGATGTAAAATAAGCTTTTTTGACTATTGTTATACTTTCGAGTAATTATTCTTAAATTCTAATTAAATGTAAATAAAAACGAACTAGTTCTAGTAATTTATTAATCGTTATTAAACATTCAAATAAAATCATTAGTAAAAGTTAAGTTCTAGAAATATAAAAAGCCTAGCCGCCGTTTGTTTTCGCCGGATACGCAATCAAAAAGCATAACTATGTCCGGCTTTATTCAGACGCCTGGCAACGCTAAATACGGTCATAGAACTTAACTGTCAAAATATAAAAAAAAGTTTAACTCAACTAACGACCCAGTAAAAATACGAATCGTCGTGATCGATACGTTGACGTATGAACACGCCCTAATAGTATCTGGTTTAATTTGCACGCGTCGTTTAATGAAAATGCATTTTGTTATTTTGCAATATGACCTACAAAATTTACCATCCTAGCAGTAAATATATTTCATAGCTAAGCACATTATTAGGGGCAATTTGTCGCATATGTACCTATATGTGAATATAATTCAATGCAAATGTCGCAATGCTATACAAATGGTTTCGATGACTTTTTTTATTAGAATGAAAACCTGCGATAGCCAGACTTATTATTTTGTTTTTTTTTTTTTATTCTTTACAAGTTAGCCCTTGACTACAATCTCACCTGATGGTAAGTGACAAGCGGACTAATTTGTTAGGAGGAGGATGAAACTCCAGACCCCTTTCGGTTTTTACACAACATCGTACCGGAACGCTAAATCGCTTGGCGGTACGTCTTTGCCGAGAGGGTGGTCTAGCCATGGCCGAAGCGTTCCACAAGCCAGACCTGACAGACCTGACCGAACCAATTAAGAAAATATCAATCGGCTCAGCCGGGGATCGAACCTAGGATCTTCATCTTGTAAATTCACTGCGCCACGGAGGCCGTCAAAATTAGAGGCTAAAGGTTGTTCAGCCATTCATTAAATTTATATTATATTATTTATTGGTCCTTTTTTTTTAATTTTTAACAATGTTTGAAAATTACAAAAATACTACGAGTATTAAAAATTTATAAAAAAATAAATAAATATATTATTTATTATTATGTTATATTTTTATGTAATACTTATGTATACAGGGTGATTTTACTTCTAATAAAAAATATTATTATTATTGTTTTTTTTAATTATTATTTTTATTAATGGGGTAGATCTAACTGTGGCAGGCTCTTGTTCTGTATTGTTTACAAGACATGCACTTTCGATTAGCACTGACACAATTCAGTTGCGCAACGAGCAACGATTAACATTATTTTTGTACCGTTCTAAAACAACCTTAGCGATTAGTTAAGGTTTTTTACGACGCTTAATGTAGGTACACTTTTGGTCACTTGGTCAGTGAATCAAGGATGAAAATCTTTAACAGTTATTTTACATTTTCTTTCCTTTGTTTATTTTACTTTATACACTACAATGTTTATAAAATGTGTAGGTACATTGTAGCCACAGTCATAAGAAACATAAGATATAAATCTTCTATATTAATCTGTAGAGAGGTCAATTCTGTACATGATGTATATTTCCAAAATAACTATCAGGAGGTGATTAGTGTTCGATACTGATGCCAAAAATGCAATCAGTAAAATTTTTGTCTGTCTGTCTGTATGTTCGTTATAGAAACAAAAACTACTCGACGGATTTTAACAAAACTTGATACAATTATTCTTCATACTCCTGTGCTATAGTATACTTTTCATCACGCTACTATACTGTCAATAGGATCAGAGCAGTGACGGAAATTGTTGGGAAAACGGGAGAAGTTACTCCAATTTTACAGCGATACTGTAAGGGTTGGATTATAGAGGTTTAAGGGCAGACAAAGTCGCGGGCGTCCGTTAGTAAGTAATAAATGTAATTCATGAGCAAACCAAGAGAACATTGTATGTTTAGAATAGTTGTTTTCGTTTAGTTTTCACGACCTAAAAATATTTTACTTGTAAGCATATTCAAGTATGACTTCAATTAAACCCATAATTTCTATAGAAGTAATTAGTATATAAGACGTTAAGATATTGTAACTATATGCCATTATTATACAATACACAAGTGTGTCAACTCCGTGCCGTTTCACTGTACTCCAAAACACGCAAGTTGGTTTCTACCCAAGGCCAACGCAGTATTGGTGACCCCGACGCTCCTAACCCTCCTAAGTAACCGGAGTAGCTGACGCTCCTAAGTAACCGGAGTAGCTGACGTTCCTAATTCTCCTAAGTAACCGGAGTAGCTGACGTTCCTAATTCTCATAAGTAACCGGAGTAGCTGACGTTCCTAATTCTCCTAAGTAACCGGAGTAGCTGACGCTCCTTAGTCTCCTAAGTAACCGGAGCAGCTGACGTTCCTAATTCTCCCAAGTAACCGGAATAGCTGACGCTCCTAAGTCTCCTAAGTAACTGGAGTATCTGATACTCCCAAGTCTCCTAAGTAATCAGAGCAGCTGACGCTCCTAAATCTGCCGACGAAGTTCTTCCAACGTGAGTCTGCCGACTGGATCATCGAATACGAAGTGATTTAAGCTCGAAGGCCAAGAAATTGAATATCTGCAACCGCGGAATCAAGCCGATACTACCGGAATCAACTTTTACAATGAGTTTGACCAAATTGTCAACATGGCAACTTCAGCTACTGCAATACGTTCCGGCGAAAATACGGATATATCATCATTAACCGGTGTAGCTGAGCGAATTTCAACATTCTGGGTCATTTCTCTGCGACTTTGGTTTTTGCAATTTGAGACAGCCTCTCAGAGAGATGTATTTCAATTCAGCTGCGTTGTTTCGAAGCTTCCGAAAGATCACCACCAAGTCAGCGACATCTTAACCAGCCCACCACCAAAAAACAAGTATCTCTATATTCAGGAAAGGAAAGACAGATTCAGTGTTATGAAGAGAGCGAGTACCAGCGTTTCCCGAGACTTACAGAGAGACTTGGGGGTCTGGGGGATCAAAAACCTTTAAAACAACGCCTACACAGGCGTGGGAGAAATTACCTCAAGATTACAAGTTATTATACAATCCCAATACAAAGAAGTCCAATGGCTGACTGGGATTATCATCGGGATTTTGGCGTTCATTGAATTTGTTTGCTGCGATGGCTGGGGGCTACATTGTAGCAACGATTACTGAAGGGAGTGCAAAAAAAAAACATTAATCCTTGTATAATTCGTTCATATTCATACGGCACTTTAACATGTTACTTTTAAGATTGTATTTTTATTACTTAAGAAATAAATTACTTTAGATTCAAGACTACTTCAATACCTTTATTTAACTTTTTGAATTAATTAATAATTCAAAAAGTTCAGTCATTTTTTTATCGTTACAGATAACTACGGTACTTAAGTATGATTACTTGTACATATTTTTTCTGTGGTATAATTAAGCGTTACACATTTATTATAATTATTAAGACTTCTTTATCTTTTAAGGGAGAAATACATGGCCACAGTCTATAGGAACATATGATATAAATAATAAATAATATAATTCATAAGCAAACCAAGGGAACATTGTATGTTTAGAATAGTTGTTTATGTCAACGATTCTGTTACGTTTTCACGACCTACGTAACCCTAAGAAGTTATCACTTAAAAAAAGTCGACGTAAAATTATATGATCTAGTTATTAATCTGTGGATATTTGGCTAATACTGTTGGTGTTGAATTATCTTTCCCATTGAACAACGGATGACTGTTATTCCATACAACAGGAGGAAAAATAAATATAGTATTTTACCTAATTGACCAGTCTATTATTAGTATATTTTATCTCCCGCTTCGCTCGTCTCGTGGACTCAATTTATCCCTGCATAAAGCATTCTAAGCGTAGACTGTGACTCCAATCATGTTAATTCCATAAATACATTTTGAAGAGATTAGTGTGCATAGTAAAAATCGGTGGGTGTCCTGTCAGGCCAAATGTTAGGGGTTCCGTATATCTCGAATTAAAATCGCCTTCAGGCATACCGGCTTTTAACCGACTTCCAAAAAGAGGAAGTTCTATGTTCGGCTTTTAATAAATATTAACTAGATTGGTATAGTGTTTACATCAATAATTACTATAATAGCGGTATAATCAGCCAGCATTTGATTAAAAAAAATATCGTTTACCGAAAATAAATAATGTATGAGGGAGATATATTAAAACATTTAAAAGAATGATTCTTCTATTCGGCTAAAATTAGTGAAAAGCAGATTTAATTGTTATTTTGTAAGCATTATGATATTTAAACTTTTGAGATTTGATACAAAAAATCGTGGATCGTTAATGAAAAGATCGAAAAAAACCAAATCATAGGATATTTTTTATAAAAACCAAACCAAAAATTCAAATCCAGGCGCACAAAGTCGCGGGTAAAAGTTACCAACTTCACAAAGTAGATTCGCCGACTGCGCTTTGCTCGGTTAACTTCTAAAGAACTTTCGAAGAAACTCGTTTGATACCATCTTCGCGATACATTCACACTCCAGTGTTGCAACATATACATGAAAACTAGTTCCACAGTGTTACACTTCTCTATAAACATTTTGGTAACTGACAATTTGCCGACAGCTTCAATACTTTTTTTTATATTGAATAAGCTCGCGCTTGACCACGATCTCACCTGATGGTAAGTGTAGATGTGGCCTAAGGTGGAATGCGCCTGCCTAGAAGATGTCTGTTCACTCTCTTCTTAAAGATGCCCAGGTTGTAAGAATTAGGAAACACTGATTTCGGGAGAGAGTTCCATATCCTAGCCATGCGAATAAGAAACGAAGAAGCAAATCGCTTCGTACGAGTACTGGGGATGTCAATGACATAGGAAATAATTATCAAAGACAAAAAATGTCAAACTCACTCGAAAATAGCTCGACAAATTCCGAGTTCGGCAATTTTTTTTCTTTTCATACGATGACACTATGGGAAAGGAAGGTTTTCAGGAGAGATTGCATGGTTTGAAATCGCTTAGTAAGTATTATTATTTATTCACTGAATTTTTTTTATTATAAGTGTTCTGTTTTTGTACTACGTACGTTTGTACTACGTACGTTCGTTACTCTAAAATTACAATAAAAATTAGGTACGAAAAAATAACAACCAAATAAAAAATCAGGCACGAAAAGTCATGAGGTTACAGCAAACGAAAATCGAACATTCGAACCTAGAATCTCTCGGTGGCTTAACCGTGAAATTATTGAGAATTACGCACTAATGTAGGCTCTGTTTCAAAAGACCGGACGTACGGGACACGGTTGCCGAAATAAAACCCAAAACCCACTTTCTTTCTGTACAAAACTATCCTACAATTGCACTAGAAGTCCATCCAATTAAGTACGAAACGGAAATGCCCTGATTTTTCATTGTGCCAGTAATCCGCACAATTTCTAATCAGTTTGTCACGCTCGTAATAAACAGCTTATCTTCGAATATAAAAATGCGACGCAAAAATATACAAGTTACTGTCTAATAAAGGCTAGTCCACACTGTACATTAAATATGTCGCGCAATGTTGGTGAGAGGAGTCTCAGATTGATTGTATCGAACGTACATAGAGCTCTATTATAGTCATAGACTTTTGCAACCCATGGCCTGTTAGGGATGATGACAGTTTTTTAAATTGTATATAAATTAAGAGTATGCTAATAGTAAAGCAATTTCGTATTACGTTTAGTAACGGGGTATTTGCGATCATTACTTTCGGATCCTGTAGATTTAAAGGGTCAGATTTGCGGCGCTGCCGCGGATCCCTGAAAAACGCCTCATACTAAATGGCACGAACTAATGACGTCGTAGGCAATGTAATTATCGTTAGATTTGTATGGGCGTTCAAACAAAATTACTAATATCTTTGTTGTTTGTGCGTTTTTGTTTATAGTTCAAATATTAAAAAATGTCACATTTAATGTAAGGAAGCTAAAACTGTATGAATTTTCATGTAATTGCGACAAAAGATTTTTAATAGATTTTGAAATTTTATAATCTCATTTATTTTTCAAATATCCAGACAATCTTTGCTTTTTATATATAAATTAGTTAACATTGACCTTATTTACCCGAATGTATGATAAAAATCAATATATTCAAACCTAGTCATCATCCCCATTGTACTGCCGAAGTGCCTAAATACACGTGGGTCTTTTTTGTTAGGAAAATCAACGATAATTTTGTACTAAATTTTATAAAAAATATCATTGAAGGAAATAGTAAAATCAATACTTTTCATACTCCATAGAAACCAGTTAATAATAAGTACAGAATATTTACGTGGTGTAAAAACCTACATCCGATCTGCATCTCTTAGATCGCTAGATCTGACGTTTGATATCGGGGTTTACACCTCCAGCTGGCTGCTAATATCAACAGCCGACAAGGGAAATGGGAACAAACTATCTGTTACACAATGTGTATTATAAACAGCATCTAAAAAGAGCGCTAAATGGGCCACCTGACCTAAAAAATATAGGTCGCTACGTACTCTGTAATGGACTCTGGCAACGAGCGTGCACTTAGTACAGCGGCATTGCATATTATGCACTAGTTAAATATTATTTTTATATTATGTCTCAGCATCGTTTATATTTTTTTTTATAACTGTAAATTTTCTTTGAATTCAAAACCATTTAGGAAATAAAATAATCAGTATGTACTTACTACATATAAATAAAATTGAAACGTATTTCAAAATAACTGTGTTTTCTCAAGTATAATTAAACAAAATCTCATCTCATCTCAATCAACTAAAAAAAATTATATATTATTAATTAAATAATTAAAAAACCTTGAATAATAATTAAAAATACATATAAACTATGTATAATATATACACTATAATGAAAATCAATCAAGTTTTTTTAATTATTTAATTAATAATATATATATTTTTTTAATATATATTTCAGAGATAAGCTCGGATAAATAAGTCTGTCTGGTTATCCGGTCTAATCTCTGAAATATAAATGAGACTTTCATTTGTCACCTATTACTGTAAAGAATAAAAAACCAAAAAAGCATATCCTGCGGTAACTATGGATGTTTATTCTTTACAAGTTAGCCCTTGATTACAATCTCACCTGATGGTTAGTGATGATGCAATTTATTATGGAAGTGAGCTAACTTGTTAGGAGGAGGATGAAAATCCACACCCCTTTCGGTTTCTATACGCCATCGTACCGGAACACTAAATCGCTTGGCGGTACGTCTTTGCCGGTAGGGTAACTAGCCACGGCCGAAGCCTCCCACCACCCATGTAAAAATGTCCCGCGGCTGAAATTGCGGGCGTTCGCTAGTTAGTCAGTAAAATGCTAATGTGAAGGAATTTCTAACAGTATTTCAAAACGTATGTTTGAACAGCGAGGGTACGTCAATCAAAATGCATATTTTCTTTTCGTTTTCTTTGTGGGTGCTCCGAACATGCCCGAAGATGGACGACGTCGGGCGAACGTGCGCGTGACTCATCAGGTGTTTCACCTTTAGTTATATTGGGGTGCGAATATCCCCTTGCAGTATTTCTTTGTTCCCGGTATTCAGGTGGGTTTAAAAAGTTATTATAACAATCTGTTTATACAGACTAACTTTGCGGTTCACGTTTTTGAATGACGAATAGGAATACGGAAAGTACATATATTGCATGACTTTCTCAAATAACTTGGCAAAAGATTGCAAAATTGGTTCTTAATCCAGAGATTACATACAACCTCACAAACTTCAGAACTCTTATAATATTAGTAGATGGTGTCAGCGTATTATTGAAGCCTCAATAGTACCTAAAAGGGCCAGATGGAGGTCTTGGGTTCGATGCCCAGCTAGGCCGATTAAGGTTTTTTTCTTTGGTACAGGTCTAGCTGGTGGGAGGCTTCGGTTGTAGCTAGTTACCACCCTACCGGCAAAGACGTACCGCCAAGCGATTTAGCGTTCCGGTAGAAACCGAAAGGGGTGTGGATTTTCATCCTCCTCCTAACAAGTTAGCCCGCTTCCAACTTAGACTGCATCGTCACTTACCATCAGGTGAGATTGTAGTCAAGGGCTATATTGTAAAGAATAAAATAATAATAATAATAATAATTACCACTCTACCTTTTTTTATTCTTTAACAAGTTACAATCCAACAACAAATTGATTACAATCTCACCTGATGGTAAGTGATGATGCAATCTATAAGATGTAAGCGGGATAACTTGTTAGGAGTCAGATGAAAATCCACACCCCTTTCGGTTTCTGCTCGACATCGTACCGGAACGCTATATCGTTTGGCGGTTCGTCTTTGACGGTAGGGTGTTTGTGGCAAAGACGTACCGCCAAGCGATTTAGCGTTCCGGTATCATCACTTACCATCAGATGAGATTGTAGTCAAGGGCTAACTTATAACGAATAAAAAAATTACTTAACACCGAGAGGTCGCGAGTTCAATTTTCACCTGTTAGATTGTTTTAGTAAACACTTGGTAAAATGAGTATGTATGACAACTGTAGTCAAAAGAGTCAAAAGATTCATTTCAAGAAATGAAATTTGACTTGGTCCTGTAATAAAAAAATATAGCATTTTCAAAATAATGTGCGACGGTGACGTCATATGCAGGTTTGTGCTTTCGATAAGTAAACTTGAACTTACTCGTACGATGCGGGTATTTTTTGCTCTTTATACGAACCCGGCCTTGGCAACAGCAGGAAGCTATACAACCATTGTTAAAGGTTACATTATTTTTTTTATGTAGGCATTTTATTAATTAAATAACATTATAAACAGGCTAGAAGAATCAGTAGGAATACCTAAATTAATCAAAAATAGTTATATACACACTTTGAAACCATTCAACCGATTATGACCCAAACCAGTTTTATTAGAAAGGCGAAGATGGTTGTAAGAAAAAATAATAAGAATTATCACAATCGGAGTTGCGGGCGTTTATCATACTTTTCTAAAAATCTTCTCTGGGCCTTTAGCCTCGTCACATCGATTCACGTCGATTCTCTTTCTACAAACGATAACGCTTTGAAAACTAACAAAATGTATGGGAAGGACTGATCCGATCAATATCCGTGACCCATCGATAGTGAATGTCATTCCCAAACATTTTTTTAATTTTCGAAGCGTCAGCGTTTATAGAAAGAGAGCAGTATTTTTTAAAAAAATCGATCAACAAACATTCATATCGGACACTGGTCTTCCAATTTCAAAGTTTTGTTGTTTTTTTTATTCTTTACAAGTTACCCCTTGACTAATCTCACCTGATGTTAAGTGATGATGCAATCTAAAATGGCAGCGGGCTAACTTGTTAGGAGTAGGATGAAAATCCACACCCCTTTCGGTTTCTACACGACATCATACCGGAACGCTAAATCGCTTGGCGGTACGTCTTTGCCGGTAGGGTGGTAACTATCCACGGCCGAAGCCTCCCACCAGCCAGACCTTGCCCAATGGGGATGATGACTAGGTTTGAATATATTGATTTTTATGATACATTCGGGTAAATAGGGTCAATGTTAACTAATTTATACATAAAAAGCAAAGATTGTCTGGATATTTGCAAAATAAATGAGATTATAAAATTTCAAAAACTATTAAAAAAAAATTATCGTAATTAGACGAAAATTCATACAGTTTTAGCTTCCTTACATTAAATATGACATTTTTTATTATATGAACTATAAAGATAAACGCACAAATAACAAAGATATTAGCAATTTTGTTTGAACGCGCATACAAATCTAACGATCATTACATTGCCTATGACGTCATTTTTTCGAGCCATTTTGTATGGGGCGTTTTTCAGGGATCCGCGGCAACGCCGCAAATCTGACTCTTTAAATCCCTGTAGCTCCGAAAGTAATGATCGCAGATACCCTGTTCCTTTTACAAAATTGCTTTACTATTAGTATACTCTTAATTTATATACAATTTAAAAAACTGTCATCATCCCTATTAAGAAAACATCAATTGGCCCAGTCAGCAATCGAATTCAGGACCTCTGTCTTGTAAACCACGCGCCGCGGAGGTCTTCAAAAAAGTTTGTTAAAAATTATAGAACTTACGCTTGTGTGAGACCTGTTGCCAAAGTAGTAGGTAATATCATAATGCATCTATGTGTATGTATCCGGGTTAACTTGGAAATATCTGCGAGAAACCAACGGCCTTGAAAGTGGGTCGACCAGTGGACCATTAGCAAAATGGCCATTAATTTAATCAAAAGTGTTTTATCACGATACGTCAGACAGTAATAGGTAATAGCTATAAAGCATACGCTAGTTAAGTATCTACGAAATTAATATTCTTTATGGCTAGCAATCTTTTTTATGAGGCAAATACCTATACTGCTAGGTGTCTATATTTACTTGAAACTATTCTCTGCCTATGTGCCTTGATAGCCCAGTGGATATGACCTCCGACTCCGGAGGGTGTGGGTTTGAATCCGGTCCAGGCCATACACCTCTAACTTTGCAGTTGTGTGCATTTAAAACGGTGAAGGAAACCTGCATACCAGAGAAGTTTCTTAATTCTCTGCTTGTGTGAAGTCTGCCAATCCGCATTGGGCCCTTCTCATTCTGAGAGGAGACTAGAGCTCAGTGAACAGTGAGCCCGAATATCAGTTGATAACGATACACTGCCTATCTCATGATTAAGTTGCAAGAATAACAAATGCCTGCGAAACATCTTCCGAATATTCTGGCCACTATTTTCTATAGTGAGCACTGGCCTTTTAGGTTTTTCACTACGACGCAAAAAATTCAACTAAATAAATAGGCCATGCTTTACGGTGAACATTGCGTATCCTACAAGAATCCTTCCAGTATACCTACATAGTCCTAGAGGGACAAACAAAGGCGAGGCCGCCAAGGGGAAGGAATGCCGACCTGCCCTGGATAACACTAAGACTAATAATAGGTGTGAACATACATAAACAGAAGATTAGTCCAAGAACAGCCGGAAAAACAACCGCCACCGTTACCCAGATTCAAATGTTGACGTCAGGCCCACTTGGCTCACAGACCACGTCAGTGACAACGTCCTAAGCCCAAGTCCTAATCTCAAAGGATACTCTTGGATTCTATGAGTCGGATTTGGAGACGACGGGATGCTTAGGTAGACAATCGTTATATCCCCCAACGTAGGTACTTGTGGTTGTAGAGTACTTGTAGAGCTTCTGTGCTCGCCTTAATTAATCTGTGACGCTGCTAAGGAGTAGGATAAAATACACAAACAGACAATACTCCAAGAGCATGCTTATAAATCGGTACAGTCTACAATGTATATTTTCCTACGCCTTTCCAGCATGAAAGAAAAGACTGATTTTTCTGTTAGACAGGTCAAGTCAAGTGCAATTCTTTCCAAATTGTTTAAGCTATTTTCTGTGTTCCAAAGTACATACCATTATCCATTATCATATTATCGATTGTTGCAAACATTTTGTTCATAAAATAGCCATTTAAAATCGGCTTAAGCTGAGATTAAGTATGTTGCTAAATAATCTAAATTGCTTAGAGAGTCAGAGACTTTTTCTATATTGATTGCTTTGTTAAAATGTTACAAAATGAAATTGTGCAGTGTGTCAAGGGTGAAGTGTTGTTAGTGTTTTCTCCAGATGAAGGGTTTTTTTGATTTCGTTTGATTTATCGCTTTTTTGGGATAAAATCCCCAAATTAACCAAGTCTTCAACTATTACTTAACATAATAATATTAAATTGTATTTTAGTGGCTTATGCCTTATTACCCACACCTACTCCTTCAGAGTCCATAACCGGATTGAACACATTTCAGTATTTTGCGGAAGAAAGGAAAAAAAATGGATCGAATTTCAACTGGTTAGTGAAATAACGCGAGAATAAAATCCGGAACCCTTAAATGTTTGATGGCTACGTTATTATGTACGCAGTTTCGCTATTCCAATAAATCAAAGTTTATGCTTCCAGTAACCCGTCGTTTAATCTGTTCAAGGAAGAGATAAAGTCTGGCTGTATCGTTGTAGATTAAACTTTAGTAGCAGACTTGATGTGTTTATCTAACAACTAACAAAGCCATTGAGACGAGTTACAGCTCTATATTGATATTATTATCTTCATTCTGTCATAAACGAGGCATTCTTGTATATTTTTTTCGTTTAAAAGATTTTTTTGTTATACAGTAAAAGCTCCTTTTTCACTATTCGCGGATTAAAAGATTGCGCCCTATAATCGCGGCTAAATATTTCGTTATTAGCGGATCTGACTGACGAAATTGACGTAAAATAGGTAAATTTAAATTTTAACTTGCAAATACCTATTGCCGAAATTGCGAATGGATGGTTTAATAATACCACTACTTAAAATCACTTTGCTAAGCTTTTAAAAAAATCTTCAAACCATTGCCTAAGACTGAAGAAAATAGTTAATCAATAACTTCGATTAATTGTTTTTTCTTTACATATTTTTTTTTTATTTTGTCATCCAAGAACGTATCCCATAGAATCCCGTACAAAATACCATTCCATATTCACGGTTTCTGTATTCGCGACACGGTTAGAGAACGTATCCCCCGCGAAAAATGAGTTTTTACTGTATTTTCTAAATATGACTTTTATTTATTACTAAGTTTATTATTTATCCACCAATCAGTTGTAAGTAGAAGTGAATACAACAAAAAATTGTAGGTAGGTAGGTATGTAGATTTGCTAAAGAATTGAATTTTTGCAAATTATTATATAAATTTCGTATATTTCCAGTAGGTTTTGTTTGAAAGTCGTCAAGTTCTATTTGTAAACACTATACCACCGGACCGGACGACCGATTAATTAAAAGTCATAAATTTAAATTTTAACTAGGTACGTATTCAATTTGGTTAATAATCACAGAAACATAAAGTTAATATCAAGCTACGATATTACATAACTTACTAGTTCAAATTTCTACTATACATATGTTTTGGTTAAATTAGAAATTTCGATTCGATATAGAATATTATAGCCGTGGTAACTTAAATGTTACATGATCGACCATTCTTTCCTTTCAAACTGAGACTAATTTAGGAATGTGTGATCTGTGAGTAAGAAATATGAGATCTTAGGATCTATGTCATCATCATTATCATCATATCAGCCGATGAACGTCCACTGCAGGACGTAGGCCTTTTGTAGGGACTTAAAAACATCGCGATACTGAGTCGCCTGCATCCAGCGAATCCCTGCGACTCGCTTGATGTCGTCAGTCCACCTGGTGTTGGGTTGACCAACACTGCGTTTCCTAGTGCAGGGTCGCCATTCCAACACCATGGGCGCTGCAATTAGTAGTATAAGTAAAATGATTGAACTGGATAAATGCAGGAAAATCCAGAAACATTCGGGTGACGTTGTCACTCAGATGCGTCTTTTGCGGGGAATAGTAAAATACTTACGAATAAATCAATTATTCATTCATTCATTCTATTCAAACCAGATTTATTGCCTTACAATCGAATTATCTTTTCAGCTACCTATTGAATTTGTAAGACGTGTTTTCAAATTGTCTTGTCATGTAAACAATGTTGCTATTGTTGTAAACTAATGAATGTCCCACTCGAATGTTCGTCCCACACCCACGACTTACGAAAGTAAACTAAACCTTGTGCTAACAGAATTACTTTATTGTTCCACGACTGTGGGAGATAGGAATACAATAAAACGTTACTTAGACTTAAACGTATAGGTAACTAGATTTGTATACATTGCACTTTTTACCCAATTTGTCATGGGGGGTTCTATTTTGTTGAGGATGTATGAGTATTGAGTATGTATGTATGGATGTCTTATTTGACGAACTTGTGTTAACAGAATTACCTACTTAATTGTTCCACGATTCTGTGGGAGATACAGGAATACAATAAAACGTTACTTAGACGTATAGACTGGGATAAATTGCACTTTTTCCCCAAGTATGATGATGGGGGGTTTTATTTTATAAGGTATGGATGTGTGAGTAATGTTTATGCGTGTATGTAGGTATGTCTAATTCAAACAAACAAACATTAGCTACCAAAGTAACATCACAGAAAAGTATCGTGTTACCAGAATTACTTATTAAATTATTCACGTAACTATTTCAGTTTCTCCTGCCCGATATAAGAGTATAGGTCGGTCGGGTAGGGCGGGCGGGAGAAACTGGAAGTATATTCGTAGGCCAAATTTTCTACGAAATCGAAAGTTTCTTTTTAGAAGTCGGTTAAAAAACAGGAAATCAAACATTAATTCGTAAAAACTCACTATAACTCGTGCGCATTATATGAAACCTGGTTACCAAACAAAACCAAACAAACATAGTACAAACATCATTCGAGCCAGGTGTCAAGTTAATCCGCACGAGCAGTACTTCCTCAGTGAGTGTACAAACTCCTACTATCTGGCAAAATTCTATTTCTGATTCGAGAATGCGGGCTACTGGATGACGGAGGTATTTTGCATTGTTGGTACTTGGTACACGAACTTTAACTAAGTAGGGAATTTCTCTGCTATGTTCTAGATCTAGTTTCATAATATGATGCTTATATTCACAGTTATTTAGACGCTTTTTGAATCTGTGTAGATACGAGTTTCCTACTATCATTCTGCGAGTTAATTTACTGCATGCTATTTCGTTCATGTAGGCACATACATTCGGAATATTATCTACGGAGAAGATGTAAAATTATGATTTAAAAGAAATATAGGTAGCAGTGGCGAAAGATGGAACTTCGACGAAAGCAAGCCGTCCCCAGGAAAAGGAAGTTCTTCAATAGTAAGTATACTCCTATCTAGTAAGTATCTATACTAATATTATAAAGCTGAAGAGTTTGTTTGTTTGATTGATTGAACGCGCTAATCTCAGGAACTACTGGTTTGATTTGAAAAATTCTTTCAGTGTTAGATAGCCCATTTATTGAGAAAGGCTATAGGCTTTATTTTATGCCCGTTTTCCCACGGGAACGGGAACCACGCGGGTTAAACCGCGCAGCGCAGCAATATTTATATTAGTCTATACTTAATATTATAAAGAGGTAAAGTTTGTAAGTTTGTAAGTTTGTCACATTTTTTAAATCGGAACTACTGGTCCGATTTTAAAAATTCTTTCACCAGTAGAATGCTACATTATCGGGGAGTGCTATAGGCTATATTTTATATCATATATATTAGCCGAGTTATCACAGTTTTTGTCATACAGGTCGGACTGAAAATCCTCTTAAACAGACTTATTCGCATGCGCTGCCTTAACTATTGAGTAAAATTGAAAATAATGTTTAGAGACTTTATGTATCTTTAAAAGTTCTACAAAAAAGTCCGCGACACCATATATCTATCTTCTATATATTAGCAGATATAGTACCTTTTGTGTTTTAAAAATTATTAATTTTATATGCTTAGGTTTACGTCATTATTTATACAACTAAACTTTAATTCTTATTAAAATAAATTATTTAATAATCACAAGGATATTATGGAGATAAGATTTGCCCTTTACAGTATGTTAATTACTTAAATAGTTTCGGAGATAATACAAAATTTCTAAAAGACGCAGAAATTCCGCTATATGACGCCCGGCGCTTTCATTTACGTAGTTCCCGTTCCGTTCGTTTAGGTTTGGGGTAGGGTAGGGGTATGGTGGGGGTAGGGGTAGGGTAGGGTAGGGTAGGGTAGGGGTAGGGTAGATATAGGGGTTGGGTAGGGTAGGGTTGGGGTAGTGGTAGGGTAGGGGTAGGGTAGGGTAGGGGTAGGGTAGGGTTGGGGTAGTGGTAGGGTAGGAGTAGGGTAGGGTAGGGGTAGGGTAGGGTAGGGGTAGTAGTAAAGTTGACATCGAAATTTACGCGGACGAAGTCGCGGGCGTCCGCTAGTTCTAATATAAATATTGTTAATCTTGACTCTTGAGAGACTGATTCATCGCATACCCTAACTATTGAAGATAATGTACGACGGTAATAAGTAAAAAATTAAATTGATAAATTCACAAATCAAGTTATTGGGTACCTAGGAGGTATTGAATGAGGTTGCGTTTAAAGATTACCAGTTAACTTCAACAGTGGATCCGTTCAAGTTAACTGGTAATCTTTAACCAGTTAGATCAGGGATCAGGGTTTTGCACGCGGGAAAAGTCGAAGATATTCGTCTCAAAAAGGTTTTAGGAACGAACGTACGCGTACAACCTTTTTCGTTCATGTATCTAATTAATTACATGTATATGGTTAGTAATCAGATGGCAATGTATCTGGAACCTCGTCGCGCTATTTAAGTCCCGGTTTACGTCTAGCAGATAAGGAAGTAAGGCCAATCGTGATTAAGAGCTCACGACTAAAGACAGACACACACGTACCGGGCTAAAGGGCAAGGCAACGATATATAAGGATGCGTTATCTACTTGCCTATAATTGATTCAGTAATTGTAACCGTAGGCAAATTAGTCCTACGAGCTCTAGATAGCACCTTTAGAGATCTACATGAGAGTATGTAGAGAGAGAGAGATATTGGAGCCGTTATGGTCTAGGTACAACTACTTTATACAGATAGATTTGGGTTGTTTAACAACCCAAATCTATCTGTATAAATATAATAAAAATTTTAATAAAAAAAATACAACCGACTTCAAAACCTAAAAACGTACCCACTAAACTAAAAAGTGAAAAATAACATCATAATATGTTCTACCTGCTGATCAGTATGAAGGCGGTGCTAAGCCGGTGATGTATTAATGTATTAATTCAAGCCATGTGAGAATATCTTATAGATTTAGATTTTGCAGACAGTGTTGTTTCATGTGGTCCTGTCAGAAATGGCTTTAATTAAGACAACACCGGCTAAGCACCGCCTTCATACTGATCAGCAGGTAGAACATATTATGATGTTATTTTTCACTTTTTAGTTTAGTGGGTACGTTTTTAGGTTTTGAAGTCGGTTGTATTTTTTTTATTAAAATTTTTATTATTTTTCCATTTTTAGTGTAAAATTTAATCTCAAATGAATACATCAGACCCCTAATGACAGTCACAAATCTTGGTACAAAATTCTCAGCAATACAAATTAATCAAGCCCAAGCACAAGGTAGCTACCGTAAACCGTTAAGGAGTTCTCTTAATTGACCTTGGTCGTCATCACCAAACCCCTAAATGACAGTCACAACCTATCTATGTGGAAAGTTCTCATTAATACAAATTAATCAAGCCCAAACACAAGGTAACTGCTGTAAATCGCCGAGGAGTTCCCTCGTCTGTTTTATGGCTCCATCATCAGATCGACTTTAAACCTTCATGAAATTATAGTGCTTAAAAGTACTAAATGGAAAAGTATACGAACACACTAGACACCCATATAATTTTCGAAAGTTTCCCTCAATTTCTCCAGGATTCCACCATCAAATCTTGACATGATGGCAATGGGACCAAATGGGGGCTATACCGTTTCAAACAAAAAAAGAATTTTTGAAATCGGTCCAGGCGTCTTTGAGTAATCGGTGTACATACATAAAAAAAAAAAAAAAATACCGACCGAATTGAGATCCTCCTCCTTTTTGAAGTCGGTTAAAAAGTACTAAAAACAAAAATTAACAAAGATTAAGTTGCTGAAAACCAATAGCATAATACGAAGAACCAATTTTTAACAGAGTAGCAACATTTTTAGCGAAAAAAAAGACTGTCAGAATCAGACTGTCTTTTCTTGTTACTCTGTATAGAATGATAATGGATTGTCATTAATAGGCCCAGGCGTGTACTATTAAGAAAATTAAGGAAAACTTTAAAAAATATTGTGTGTGTGTGAAACGTTAGAAACTCTTTTAACCAAAATCTAGTTTCAAAGGATTAAATAGATTTGACATGGACTCCTTTAGTAAGCTCAACTTTCTATTTCTCTTAAATATTGGATAGAAGCAGGCGTTACTTTGCGGAAGTCCATCATGAATATATAATAATTTATTTATTTTGCTATTATCGGGTTATATTAGTGGGTTCGTCGGCTTTTCGTGGATAATAGCAAAATAAATAAATTATTATATTTTCTATCTCTCTCACTACGGTAGTAGGTATGTACTAGCAGTCCGGTGCGTGTGTAGCGGCTTTAACATAAAATGCAATCCGGTAAAGTAAAATCGCTGACGTGCGCTATCTTGTTGACTCTGATGAGTGACTCAAGTGTGGCGCTTTGTTTGCGGTGACGTCGGGAAGAGGACGAAAATAACACATCTAGAGTCCGCTAGTAGGTCGATATGTTCATTGTTGTATGTTATTGTAAAGAGATAAAATGTGCCAATAAGCAAAGTTAATTCTTCATGCATGCATTGCATTCTTCGTGCATTTTAAGAAATTAAATATCACATGTCTTAAACGATGAAGGAAAAACATCGTGAGAAAACCAGAGAATTTTCTTAATTCTCTACGTGTGTGATGTCTGCCGATCCGCATTGGCCTAACCCCTCTCATTCTGAGAGGAGACTCGAGCTCAGCGGTGAGCCGACTATGGGTTAACAAGGACTTATTACAAACACGATAGTGTATGGGGATGTTTGTTACTCATTCATCCGAAAACGAATGAACGGTTGAAAGGAATGGAAATATATTTATCACTGGATTAGCAAATTACTTAATAATAAGTTTATTTTAGTTTATTATTTTTAATTTATTTATAAAAATCACTTAATAAACTAAGCACATACCGCAGGTAGAGTAGTAGTTACTTCTACCGGCTCGAAAAGCCGTTGTATAATTCTACTAAAAAATTCTACCGTGTAGAGCCGGCAAAAAAGGCCAAAAAAAAGGTCTTTGAAAAAATATATAAATGTTACAATTACTTGTTACCTACTAAAGTATTTTACCTTTTGTCGTTCTTTTTGCGCAAATGAAAATGGACATAATTAGATAATCTACTAAATCTGCCACATCTTTCCTCGATTTCCTCTTTGACAGTAATTATTTTTAGATCCTCATGTATGTATTTGTTGACCACATACCTATGAAGGAATCTAGCTCTATCTAGAGTCTTACGAGGATTTCTATATTGCTTTTACTAGCTGTACCCCACATCTGAATTCCGTAGTTCGCGAAGTATAATATGCAATTTTAATCCGCAGTGCTGTATGTCGAAATGTAATAGCTAACGCAGAAGGAATGTCTTGCGAGATCACGACGAAAATAGCGCGCCCAGCGCCGTTGTCATGGCGACCGCCTCCCGCTAGCCAGATGCTTTGCAAGTCGCATTATTACATTGGTACTTTGATAATTTTCAGTTAAACACTTACTTCCTTCCCAAAAATTGACAACAGCACAGTGTAGAGGTGATAGCTTTGTAAAAACGATAGCTGTTTTCTTTCTTTACATTAGCCCTTAACTATACAATCTCACCTGATGTGATTAAGTGATGATGCAATCTAAGATGGAAACGGGTTAACTTGTTAGGAGGAGGATGAAAACCGGTACCGGTAGGGTGGTAAATAGCCACGGCCGAAGCCTCCCACCAGCCAAAAATTATCACCTATCTTGATATTCAGTCGTTGAGATTTAAACTTTATCCCAAAGAGTATAAAAGACTGGCCGCCAATTCTAAGTGACATCGCCTATTCGATCATGACCTGTCAGAAACGCAATCGCTAAGGGGCCAGACTTTATAGATGTTTACTGTACCCACGTAAACAGCGTAATTTACACAATATCTCATTACTTAATCTATATAATATTATTTGATTACGCAGAAATACTCTTAGCATTGCTCGTTCCATCGCCTGCTGTGTGACTCTGAGCTTTCATATGAGGTCCATAGTTAGCGACCAAGTCTCGGAACCATAGGTCACCGTAGAAGAACCAAAGTCACCGACATAGCTCACCGTGTCGCGAAGTTAAAGTGGCAATGGGCGGGGCACATAGTTCAAAGAGCCGATGGACGATGGGGTCCCAAGGTACTGACAAGGTATTCACACGAATTTTCACCCATAAAATTTTAGAAGGATGTACTCGTATCTACATAAAATAAAGCCCTACACGATGTGTACTGTTTACCAACAAATAAATTAAAAGGGGTATAAATCGCTTGTCATTTCACACCCGAAAATAACATATTATAATTAACTTGTTCTTAAATTAATAAAAATAAATTCGATTAATAAGCTTAGATCAATTACACAATGTAGTTTATATATTTTATAGAATAACATTTTATAAACATACAATACATAATTTAAAATAAATAAGTTATATAGTAAATGACATGCGTTTTCTACCTTAATTTTTTATTTGTTTCTTGGTAAACGGTACAAATCGAGTAGGGCTGTAGTATAGATAGATATTGGTATGAGTACTGAGTATCTCAATAAGTTACAAGTTAATAAGGAAGTGACCAAAATCGATAACCGCTATTGTAGTGTCCCTTGGCTATTGCTAGTCGTATTATACTAAAGACAGATATTTATTACACATACATAGAAGTTATTGCTATGCTAGTTATTTGTAACGTATTACAAATTATGTAGTTTGTACTTTTGACGAAGGTAAGCCGTCCTGAAGAAAATGAAATCCATACCGCTTGATAGAAACTCCGGTTTCTCATACATCCATACATTACAATAATGATTATGCATGTATGGATTTTTAAAAGGTCTGTCTGGACTCTTCGCCGCTGGTAGATACGAGTGCTTATAGGAAAATCGAAATAATTAGATATATAATTTCTTAGAAGTTGAAATAAGGTTTTTTAAAGTGCAGTTGTGCGTTCCAGGGTTGTCACAATATATTTGTGTAACGTTTATAAAAAAAATTAGAACCTCCTCTTTTTTTTAAATATACAACTGGAGGTAAATAGCTGGAAATAAACAACTGGAAGTAAAACAAGAAACCCTAAAGTTCGCAAAAAGAATAGAGACTGGATACTATTTGACTGGGGATTCGGCTGAATGAGATCTTCTAACTTTTTTAACAAGCACGAAACATTAAGTTTGACTACTTGAAAGGATACAGTTAGTTCTGAAGGCAGATTCTATTGAGAAGCACCGGAAAGATACTGCAGCTGTAATTGTTCTTTAATAAAATCTCATAGATCGTTACTTTGCTAAGATATTACGAGTAGGTATGTCACTCTTAAAAGATTAGTTTATCTCACTGTGTTAACAATTCCGACCGTTAGCTTCATCCGTACATCTTAGTTTTGCGTCTAACTCCATAGGCCCTTTATCTTGTTCCCAATAAAACACGATTCAAATTGGAATAGCAAGTGCTTTTGCGATCATATAAATACCGTGGTATTAATAACAATGGTTTTACGCACGTCACTAGATAAATATGGTTTCACGTCTATTGTTGTTAACGTAGGACGGTCTCATCGTTGTTATAGTACTACTATTGTTGTAGAAGTAAAGTAAGTGAAGGTGAAAGAAATTGCATGAAATGTGGACACGACCTGATTTTGTAAGGACGTGTGGCTTTTGTTGGCGACCCGCCTGCAAACAGCTGTTACCTTGCATCTGTTTTACAAGAAATATTTGTATTGTTACAAGCTTTTTTCATTACCTTGCTCTGTTAGTACAGAATGACGGAATTACATTTTGGAAGTTGAATATTCAGCAATTTGCCTCTTTGAAATAAGACTTCATTTCATAGAGATCAATTTTCATATAGAAATTATAAAGATCATTGCCGATCCTAGATTTTGTTGCCGCATCTTTGTGCTTAATGGAGGCTTGTACTTTAATGGACTGCGGATTTAACATTTTCTAAAGTCAGTGTTAGTCAAACTCAAATCCACATACCTATTGCGATTCAAGTAAATAACTAGTGACGGTCGAGTAACTTGATTCTGTTCAAAGCCATCTCGTCCTATTGCGATCACAATTTCGGCAATGTTTGCATTTGCTCAAATTCATTGTCAATTCGTCCAGTCAGATCCATGAATAACCGCGAGTAATTGGGTCTCAATTTTTTAATCCGCGTATTTATAGAGTACTTATTGTAAAGAGAAAGACATTATTGTTTGGTTGCACGGAATAGGCCCCGAATGTACTATAACGATTTTAAAAATTCTTTAACCAATGGGAAGCTACATTATCAAGGAGTAAAATAGACTGTATTTTATCTTCGTACTCCTACGGGAAGAAGAACTAAGCGGGTGAAACCACGGGGCGTCTAGTGAATAGATAGCGTTAATAAGGAGGTATTGAGTAGGTACTGTACAGTCATTATCATCATCATTATCAACCCATATTCGTCTCACTGCGAAGCTCGAGTCTTCTCTCAGATTGAAAGGGGTTAGGCCAAATAGTCAACACACAGAGAATTAAGGAAATTCTCAGGTTTCCTCACGATATTTTTCCTTCAACGTTTGAGACACGTGATATCTAATTTTCTAAAATGTGAAAAGTTGGTTAGTTGGAGGTGCATGCCCCGGACCGCATTCGAACCACACCCTCTGGAATCGGATGCAGAGGTCATATCCACTGGGCTATCACGGCTCTCTTAACACATTACTGTACAGTATGTATGTTTTACTGTACAGTAGTAAGTGGTAAGTGATATTAGGTACTGTCATCATTATCAACCCATATTCGCCTCACTGCTGAGCTCGAGTCTCCTCTCAGAATGAGAGGGGTTAGGCCAATAGTCCACCACGCTGGCCCAATGCGGATTGGCAGACTTCACACACGCAGAGAATTAAGAAAGTTCTCTGGTATGCAGGTTTCCTCACGATGTTTTCCTTCACCGTTTGAGACAAGTGATATTTAATTTCTTAAAATAGGTACTGTACCTTCATTTATTTAAATTGTAATCAAAGCAACAATTATAATTACATGTAAGCAAACAAAAAATTATAATTACATGTAAGCCAACATGCTTACTTGGGAAATTATAACAAGAAGTTAGCAAAAAAAAGTAAATACCATTTCGCAATTGATACAAATACATTTCCTTTTGTATAAGAACGTGAATCATTCGTTCGAAATAGACTCGTATGTCTGAGTAACGTCGGTCGACGAACTGTGAGGATGCTCGTGACGGACGGACATAAATTTAGACAGTTTTTCAACAAAACACAAGCAGTTGGCACACGCAAGATATTATTCATTTGCGGTGATGAGTATTCCGTTCACTCGGCCGTTAGTGCTTTGTAGGAGTCATAAAATGCGATTATGTTTTTCAAATTCCCTCTCTTTTATTAAGTACTAGCTGACGCCGCGCGGTGTTACCGTAGGAATACGGAGATAATATATAGCCTATAGCCTTCCTCGATAAATGGGCTATCTAACACTGAAATAATTTTTCAAATCTGACCTACTGGTTCCTGAGATTAGCGCGTTCAAGCAAACAAATAAACAAACTCTCCAGCTTTATAATATTCAGTATAGATTATTTTTAAAAGTAGAACGAACCGCCTTTGCTCTGAAAAACATATTTTATATCGATGAATAGAAGCTTATCTATAAATGATATTGTGCTATTAAATAACGAAAACTCAATATAAATTAAATCAGTAGTTTCAGAGGATATCACGGACATTACTTATATCCAATTATGCATACCTACGAATCAAAATACGAAACATCCTTTTTTAGTTTTTTTAAATAGACTTTGGCGCTTTTATTTAATTTTCTATTTTTAATATTCTTGTAAATAATTTAATAACATAATAAAAACCCGTTAAGTTAACGTTCAAACGCGTCTTTTTAACTCTTCTACTCTGTCAGATAAAACTATAGCTCTAACATTCAAAAATAATAACTAATGTTTATATAATTTCCTTCAAAGTTTATAGTTAATTCAAAGACAACATTTTCGTTGTTTGTGATCCATTGAATATCTATATTTGTCTGCGTTAAATATTTTCTGACCCCTTTGTTCAATGGCGAATAAATGACTAAACATATATCTACGAGTACATATCAATCTATTCTCCAAGAAACCTCAATACTTCTACGGTAGTAACGCGAGTACAGAGTACCATTGTCAAAACAAATTACTAATTCTCAATCAATGTCAAGTTATATTGTACCGTTTTTCCTCTTTAGATTGCGTTCTGCTAGTTTGTCACCATTAGTCACTCGTACCGTGTACCGTACCACTCTTTTGACTGCAACAGTTACGCATGACTACAAAATTAGCGGACACATGAGAGTAAAACCGTAAGTGAATTGAAAGATAAACATATACCAATGGATTAGGTGGAAGCCGTAATATCCTAGTGCTTACGACTTCGATATCTGTAAATGACCACATTCTGGCAATAAATGATGTATGATTTTTGATTTATGATTTCTGATTTTGATTCGGAGGGCGTAGTTGAATCCGGTCCGGGACATGCACCTCCAACTTTTCAGTTGGAAATTAAATATCATGTGCTTCAAGCTGCGAATCGTTAAGAAATCTGTATATTTGGGAATTTTCTTAATTCTCTGCGTGTGTGAAGTATGCCAATCCGCATTGGGCCAGCGTGATGGATTAAATTAGCTTAACCCCTCTCATTCTGAGAGAAGACTCGTGTTAAACAGTGAGCCGTATATTGGTTGTTAACGATGAATGGATTAGCTATATGATTTTCCTTCCTTTAATGCTCATAAGAAACACCATGAATTGAAAGAAACCATATCTATGAGTCAAGCGAAATACTTGACGGTTTTGTCCGAAAAATGTATTTTTTTCATAGGTATAATTAGAGATATCAATATTCTAAAAATAAAGTATTGTTTTTCACACTTGAGTAACTGATGTTGAGAAAGTGATTACTTATATGCTGTCAAATAGTATTTAGAAAGTTGTTAATTTCACAAAACAAAGCATTAACAACGCTATTATTTAGGTTTGCCTCGAAGGATACTCCTAGTTTTCTTCGTCGTCATCAACCCATATTCGGCTCACTGCTGAGCTCGAGTCTCCTCTCAGAATGAGAGGGGTTAGGCCAATAGTCCACCACGCTGGCCCAATGCGGATTGGCAGACTTCACACACGCAGAGAATGAAGATAATTCTCTGGTATGCAGGTTTCCTCACGATGTTTTCCTTCACCGATTGAGACACGTGATATTTAATTTCTTAAAATGCACACAACTGAAAAGTTGGAGGTGCATGCCCCGGACAGGATTCGAACCCACACCCTCCGGAATCGGAGGCAGAGGTCATATCCACTGGGCTATCACTGCTCATCTAGACTGTCTAGTTTTCTTGGCAAGACTGAATTTTTTAAAATGAGGAAGGTTGCTTAGATCTTTAGGTTGATCGTTTTTAGCTTCACAAAAAAAGCATAAGGTAAAACAGGATTTTTCAAAATCGAGAAAGGTATGGATCAATTTATACGGCAAATGTAAATATTGGAAGGGGAAAGCCGAGGTGAACGTTCTTGGACCATATTCAGGATATTCTCATTAAAGGTCAAGAGTATCCTAAACCGACGAACTTGTATGAACGGATTGAGAAAATGAGAGAAGCAAGGGAGATATACAAGGATCTTACAGTGGGTACAATATAAGTCGTTGATATTACAAATAGACTGACGTGGACTCTCTTTCCCTGCGCGATTAAGGCGTGATGATGTGTAGGTACAATATTTTGTGTTCGTTGTAACGATTTTAAATTCATGGTCGCGGACGATCATTGCATGTTTGTACAATACGCGATGTATCGTTATCTTGGACCGGTTTCAGTTCGTACAAATTACGGCTAATACATGTAGGTATAATCACCACTATTTCCTGTGTTCATTTCATTTATGTTTTCTTGTTTTGTCAAGCCATTTCCTGCAACATTTCATTTCTTTTTGACCTAAGTTTACTTTTTACTTCTACTTTTTGTAGCTTGGAACCAATTTTGCCATGCAAAAATTTCATTAAGTATCTTGCAACTTACAATCCCAAAAAGTGTTGGGTGCACCAATATTACATACAGTTATGCTAGTAATTTAAACACCTATGTAAACAGTAGTAAAATAATAAAAACAAACTTGCTTCTTCGCAGATCTTCAAAGATATTAAGTCCTATGTCTATGAAATATATAATGTTAATGCAAAATATAAAATAGCACCTATGTAGCATCGTTAAGCCGGAACAGTTAGTAACGGTAGCTTACAAAAATTTCAAAAGACGCAGTATTGTGACGGTTAAGTTCTAAATACAGATTCCGAAGAACCGCTTGCGATTTCATTCTGGTACCAGGAACATTAAACAAGGAGATGAAGATAATTACTAAAGCTAATTACTTTGTTAGAGGACGTTTTATCACTTGAGAACGTATCGTGAAGTTCGTAAGCGATATCTAAGCAGCACTTATAAATATTTAATAAACACAGCAAACCACAGATTAGTCATGGCGGTTTCCAATCAACTTTGCTATAATTAACACTTATATGAGATATGCAAACTTAGAATAAAGCAGTGAATGAATATTCATTGAAATAGAAAATCTGCTCTCAACACACATTGGTAATAATGCAGAAGTAGATTATAGTAGTCAGACGAGTTCAAAAGAAGACACCAGTAACGGAATTGCGGACGTAACAAGCCAATCCAATTGGATCTAATTAATTGTATACAATCCTGTATTAAAGTGTATCGTATTTTCAAAAGAACTTTCCAAAAGTTGAAAAAAAAGTCAATAGTCTTACTCACATAATGAAAGAAATCCTTGATGCTTGCGTTGACACAGAAACAATTAATGCAGTTAAAAAGGCACCCAGATAACACCGTGGCTTTAAGTGAATTGGTAATTAATTGAACTTTTTTGATAGTATCTTAAACGGCAACAAAAAACGCGTAAGCCCCACACGCGGTACAGTATTTGACTGATGACGTGAATCGAGCATGGAAGTTGGAACTGCCGCGCCGGTCGACTTGCCCCTCAAGTGCCCTAAAGGTCTTAAGAATACAACATCCTGCTCAGATTATTAACCCTTATTTACAATAGCATTAAAGGATTAATTCGTTTGTACTGTAGCTACTTTGTATTGCTTTGGTTTCGCTCCACATACAAATTGTGTATGCCACGGCCGTTTACACATTTCTTTTAAGTGGAGAGAAAAGGCGAAAGGATATAGCGTCTCGATATTTGTCTGCAGCATGTTATTGTGATGACTTGAAAGTCATAAAGTGAATTATTATATTAACTTACTGACAGATTAGCTGTTTATCTTATCAGTACTGCACAAAATATTATTGTCGCCACTTTAAAAGCATTTTTATCACATTTTAAAGCCATTTCATCAAGCGGCGTGTTTGTTATCAGAAGTAGATTATTATCAAATATGCATTTGCCAATTTCATTGTTTTTGTTTCTATATTATCATCATGATTTTTCCAAATTTCGCTTAGTCACGTTTTGTGAAATGCTAGTCTCTCACGAGATGTTATTTTGGCTCCATTCCAAAACTTGTCAAATCATTATATTGAATTTTTTAAATCTAATTTTGTTTATATTGAACCCAAATGACTAAAAAAATTTCTTCAGTTCATTCATTAATAACCCATATTCGGCTCACTGCTGAGCTCGAGTCTTCTCTCAGAATGAGTCCACCACGCTGGCCTAATGCGGATTGGCAGACTTCACAACGCAGCGAATTAAGAAAATTGTCTGGTATGCATTTTTCTTCACTATGTTTTCCTTTACCATTTGAGACACGTGATATAAATTTCTTAAAATGCACACAACTGAAAAGTTGAACGTACATGCCCAGGACCGGATTCGAACCCACACCCTCTGGAATTTGAGGCAGTGGTCATATCAACTACCTCAGTCTATTAACGGCTTCAAATAAGTAAAAAAATTAAAAATTCCCCTTTAAAATAATTTCTTTCCGTTAAAACTATTCTTCTGCAATTGATTTTGGAGTCATTCTTGTAATATACAGTCTTATATGTATTGTATGCATTAAAATTGTGTAATGAAGAAGGAGATGATGTTCCATGTTAATATACATTAAAATACTTTGCATCCTGCTTTGGTTTATCCATCCTAAAAATGCCGTGACTTTACTAAAATTAGGCGACCCTGTTTACACCTCGTTCGTGACAGGGTTGCTGACTCGTGAAGAGGTTGTGTGCTTTTAGCTTTTCAAGAGTTTACTGTTTGGGCAGTGAATACTGTATAGGTACGGTGTACACTTAGTAAACTACGTCCTAAATACTAATATTATAAAGCTTAAGAGTTTGTATGTTTGATTGAACGCGCTAATCTCAGGAACTACTTCGATTCGAACGATCCGATTTGTAAAATTCTTTCAGTGTTAGATAGCCCCTTTATCGAGGAAGGCTATAGGCTGTATATTATCTCCATATTCCAACGGAATCGGGAACCACACGGGTGAAACCGCGCGGCGTCAGCTAGTGTGTCCTATGGTAATTGGTAACGGTTTCATCATGACTTTTTTATTGTTTACAAGTTAGCACTTGACTACAATCTCACCTGATATGTGATGATGCAATCAAAGATGGAAGTGGGCTGATTTGTCAGGATGAGGATGAAAATCCTCACCCCTTATGGTTTCTACACGACGTATTGGAACGGTAAATCTCTTGGCGGTTCGTCTTTGTCGGTTTAATCATGATTTCAATTTGTGGATGTCTGTTAAGATAGGACACTGAATTTTCTTTCTTCTAAGAAATAATTAGGTTAAATCGCTTATCGCGAAGTTGGGAGGTTGATGGTGTTTCAATCCCGTGCCTCGTAGAGAACGTTAAGCCGTCGTTCCCAATGTCGTTAACATAGGATAGTGGTCGTTGAGTACGTATAGCTCGTCTATTGGGCCCTGTATCAAAATTTGTTTGGCGTCCAATAGACGAGCGGCAAATCCTGAAAATTTCCTTAGCAGTTTTTCATGTTTTGTTTTCCGGGAAGCATCCATCCAGATTAGTTAGTAAGATTAGATTATTAAGTGAGTTTGTGGATTAATTTATTAATTTATGATGTGACACACGTAATTCATGATACGAGGCCTCTGCAGTTCGGGGGGGGCGTATCATTAATACGGCAAATACGGCGGTAGCTACGCCCCTGTGGTCGTTATCACCCTAAGCCCGGCAACTTGCATTGGAGCGGCATGGCGGGTCTTAGCTTCATATTCGCTCTCAGAGGCAGATGTAGTGTGCCGCTAAAATAGGCTGATAATGTTCGTCATTTCGCCCCATTTAAATTAGTTGTACCTACTTGGACTTTGAGTAATAATTCTTTTATTTTCAGTACTTTTGAAATCGAAACTCTTAAATTAAATTATAGCTTTCAAAGCGAATCAAGTACCTATACAATTATTTTATCTGTTTAAGTCACATTTAAGCATCCCTGGTACGCGGTGGGTGTTACCGAGGCGTGCAAACTGAGCAGTTGAGCACATGGGCCGTAGCGATTAGTTTACACACGAACGCTTTGCACGCAGCGTGGAAAATGCTCACTGGCCTGGAATATCATGTCTTCCAT